>NC_044032.1:106045887-106347175 GCF_901765095.1 Microcaecilia unicolor | reverse complement strand
TTAAATACCTCTTGTGGCAGAAAACATGCAGAATTTAAAGAGGAAATCATGGGAAATCTTCTCTTCAAACACCCTAACACTAGCTCCAAGCTGGCTTTAGGTTTACAGTGATAAGGACGGGTTTGCTTTGTACGCTGTTCCCTGAGCATTGGGGGAGAGAATAAGAAATTACCGCATTAACATCCATTTGACTACATTTAAATGCTATTTGTGCTAATTTTTAGCATGCACGTTGTTTCCTATACTAGAGCCCTTTGAACATTTTGCACAGATTAATGCCAGTGCTAGTCCAGTGCTAATTGGCTCCATCACTGGTATCAGGTTCTGAGCATCACCCTATTAGTAGTTAGACTCATATTCCTTTGAAAACTGACCTTATAATAGTACTTAGTAGACATTGTCCATGTCTACTGCTTGTCACTTGAGAGCTTACAAACAGAACACCATTACTGAAAGCTGATTTATGAACCACTGTTCATTTTTGTTAGCTTGAGGCTTTTGATATCCTGACTTTTATTAAAAATAAAAACTAACTAGAAAAGCCTTCAGACCAGTCACTGAAATGCTAGAATTTCTGTATATTTCCTTTGACTGAATGCATTGTGGAGAAGTAGCTTAATTGTAGCAGCAGTAGGCTGAGAAACCAGGGTTACTGCTGACATTCCTTGTAAATTTGGGCAAATCAGTTCAACCTCCATTATCTCAGGATAGGTACAGTCTTTGGACTAACGCACTAAGGTGCGTTAGTGTTTTTAGCGCACGCGCTAACCATGTAGGTGCCTATAGGGATATTGTAGGAACATACATGATTAACGCGCGTACATGGTTAACACGTTAAAAATGTTAACGCGCCTATAATGCTGCTTAGTAAACAGAGCGTTTAGACCTCTATTTCCTAGCCAGCACTAATGCATGGAGGACCCCTTTTACCAAGCTGTGGCAAAAGGGGGACCTGCACAGGTGTTGGCGTGTGTTTTTGATGCATGTTGAGGCTCCCTTTTACTGCAGCTGGAAATGGCATTGGCCGCAGGAAATGGCCTTGCGGCAATTAAAGCACTTGCCACCACTGGCATAGCTAGGTGGGGCCACGGGGGCTGGGGGCTGGGGTCTGGGCCCCTGGTTGGCTGGTGGGGGTCCCCAACCACCGCCATCTGAAGACTTTGTCCAGTGCTGGTCTGTAGCGGCGCCGCCGCCGCATTGCCTGCTCTGCTCTCTCTTCCCCTCACGTCAGGCACGTTCCTTTTAGTGAAATTGAGCATGCACTTATCTTAGAAATAAGTAGTGGATTTTCCCAAGTCTATCTTAATAATAGCTTATGAACTGTTTTTTAGGAAATTAACCAAAATGTTTTAAAACCTTGCTAAGCTAATTGCGTTTATCACATTCTCTGGCAACAAATGCCAGAATTTAATTACACATTGAGTGAAGAAATATGTTCTCTGGTTTGTTTTAAATTTACTACTTAGTAGCTTCAGTGCATGCCCCCTAGTCCTAGTATTGTTGGAAAGAGTAAATAAGCGATTCACATCTACCCATTTCACTCCACTCATTATTTTATAGATTTCTGTCATATCTCCCCTCAGCCGTCTCTTCTCCAAGCTGAAGAGCCTTTCCTCATAGGGAAGTCGTCCCACCACCTTTATCATTTTTGTCACCCTTCTCTATACCTTATCTAATTTTGCTATATCTTTTTTTGAGATGTGATGACCAGAAGACCACAAAGGATTCAAGATGCGATACAAAGGCATTATAACATTCACATTTTTGTTTTCCATTCCTTTCCTAATAATTCCTAACATTCTATTTACTTTTTTAGCTGTCACTGCACACTGAGCAGGGGGTTTCAATTTATCATCAACAATGACACCTACGGTAGATCTTTTTCCTGGGTAGTGACTCCTAATGTGGAACCTTGTATCATGTAACTAGAAGCGTTGGTTCCTCTTTTCCACATGCATTACTTTGCACTTGCTCAAATTAAATGTCATTCGGATGCCCAGTCTCTCAATCGCATAAGGTCCTCTTGCAATTTTTCACAATCCTTTTGTGATTTAACAATTTTGAATAACTGTGTCATCAGCAAATTTAATTACCTCATTAGTTGTTCCCATCTGTAGATCATTTATAAATATGTTAAAAAGCAGTGGTTCCCAGCACAGACCCCAGGGGAACCCCACTATCTACCCTTCTCCATTGAGAATACTGGGAATTTAACCCTACTCTGCTTTCTTTTTTACCCAGTTTTTAATCTACAATAGGACATTACCTCTTATCCCAGGACTAATTTCCTCAGGAGTCTTTTATGAGGTACTTCTCAATTGCCTTTTGAAAATCCAGATACATAATATTGACTGATTCACCTTTATCCACATGTTTATTCACCCCTTCAAAGAAGTGCAATACATTGGTGAGGCAAGATTTCCCTTCTCAAAATCCATGTTGGCTTTGTCTCAATCCATGCTTATGTATATGCTCTGTAATTTTGTTCTTTATAATGGTCTCTACCATTTTGCCTGGCACTGACATCAGGCTCATGAATCTATAATTTCCCAAATCACCTATGGAACCCTTTTAAAAAATGGTGTTCTATTGGTCACCCTCCAATCTTCTGGTACCATGCTTGTTTTTAATTATTAACAATAGCTATGCAAAATCTTTTTTTTTAATTATTAACAATAGCTATGCAAAATCTTTTTTTTAGTTCTATCAGTGCTCTTGGATGTATACCATCTGGTCGAGGTGATTTGCTACTCTTCAACTTCTCAAATTGCCTATTATATCCGGCGAAGGGGCGGGAAAACCCGTATTATCGAAACAAGATGGGCATCCATCTTTCGTTTCAATAATACAGTCGGGGACGCCCAAATCATGAAATTTAGGTCGACTTTAGAGATGGTTGTCCCCGATTTTCAGCGATAATGGAAACCGAGGACATCCATCTCAGAAATGATCAAATGCAAGCCCTTTGGTCATGGGAGGAGCCAGCATTCGTAGTGTACTGGTCCCCCTGACATGCCAAGACAGCAACCGGGCACCCTAGGTGGCACTGCAGTGGACTTCAGAAATTGCTCCCAGGTGCATAGCTGCATTACCTTGGGTGCTGAGACCACCAAAACCCACTCCCCACAACTGTACACCACTACCATTGCCCTTATGGATGAAGGGGGCACCTACATGTGGGTACAGTGGGTTTGTGGTGGGGTTTGAAGGGCTCACATTTACCACCACGAGTGTAACAGGTAGGAGGGGATGGGCCTGGGTCTGCCTGCCTGAAGTGCACTGCACCCACTAAAACTGCTCCAGGGACCTGCATACTTGTCACGACTATGGCTGTGATCCCTCTCTGACTCACCTTATGTCCCGATGGTCAGCTTCTGAGCTGGCTCCTGTCAGCATCATTGTTTCTTTCCTGTGTGTTTCAAGCCTCACTTTGGTGTTCAGTGTGTTTCCTGCCTCTGTCCTGTAGGGTTTCCACTTCCTGTGTGTTTCAAGCCTCACTTTGGTGTTCAGTGTATTTCCTACCTCTGTCCTGTTTATAAGGAAGTGGTGGACTTCATTCAGGGCCTTTGCAATGCCAAAGGTCTCCAGGTTAGTCCGTGTGCAGTGAAGCACTTCTGTCTTGTTCATAGTCTGTGTGCCTGTGGGCACTTCTGTCTTGATTTCTTGTTTAGGGTGCCTGTGTGCACTTCTGCTTCTGTTCTTCTCTGTTTGTCTGTATGGGTCAGCTTTGTGTCCTGCCTAGTCTGCTTTGCTTGCTCAAGTCCCCTATACCTTCAGCTTCGGCCTTAGTTCTGTTGTTTGTCTGTGTGGTCAGCTTTGTGTTTGCCCTGTTTGTCTTTAGCTTCAGTTCCCAACCTGCTTGTGTCTGCCCTGTAAGCCTTCAGCTTTAGCTCTGACCCTGCTTGTGTCCGCCCAGTTTGAGAATCCTGAATCCTGTTCCAGCCAAGCTTGTGTGAGAATCCTGAATCCTATTTGTTTGAGAATCCAGAATCCTGCTCCAGCCAGGCTTGTGTGAGAATCCTGAATCCTGTTTGCTTGAGCATCCTGAATCCTGTTCCAGCCAAGCTTGTGTGAGAATCCTGAATCCTGTTTGTTTAAGAATCCTGAATCCTGTTCCAGCCAAGCCTGTTTGAGAATCCTGAATGCTGCTTGAGTATCCTGTTGTTCCAGCATTGTCTGCCTACAGCTTCACCTCCAGTCCTGTCTGTTCCAGCACTGCCTGCCAAGCCAAGTCCGTTCCAGAATCCAGCTCCATCCTTGCTTGTTAATCCAGTCCTGGTTAGGGGGGTTTGCCTCCTGCTGCCGCTCACATTGTTCCAGAGTCCGTGACTGTTTGTTTTGAGCCTGAGACCGTGACAATACTGCTGTCATGGAGCTCGGTATGATATTTGAGGCTGGCATAGAGGCTGTAAAAAATATTTTTAAATTTTTTTTTGAGGGTGGGAGGGGGTTAGTGACCACTGGGGGAGTAAGGGGAGGTCATCCCTGATTCCCTCCGGTGGTCATCTGGTCATTTAGGGCACATTTTTGTGGCTTGGTCGTAAGAAAAAAAGGACCAGGTCAAGTCGTCCAAGGGACGCCCTTCTTTTTTCCATTATCGGTCGAGGACGGCCATGTGTTAGGCATGCCCCAGTCTCACCTTCGCTAAATCTCCAACACGCCCCCGTGAACTTTGGTCGTCCCCGCGACAGAAAGCAGTTGAGGACGCCCAAAATCGGCTTTCGATTCTGCCGATTTGGATGTCCCTGTGAGAAGGATGCCCTTCTTGCGATTTGTGTCAAAAGATGGGCGCCCATCTCTTTCGAAAATAAGCCTGAAAGTCTCTTTGCCTTCCTTATCAGCACTTATCAGCACTTTGCATTTGAATTGCCATATCTTATGCTGTTTCCTAATATTTTCAGTCGTATCCTTCTTCTGTTTTATGAAGGATTTTCTTTTAGCTCTAATAGCTTCCTTCTTCACCCAACTTTTTAACCATGCTGGCTGTCATTTGGCCTTCTTTTCGTTTTTAATACATGGAATATATCTGGACTGGGTTTCCAGGATGGTATTTTTGAACAACATCCACACCTGTTGTACATTTTTTTACCTTTTCAGCTGCTTTCTAAGTGTTGGGGTTGTTTTTTTGTTTGTTTACCATTCTACTTATTTTATCATAGTTTCCTTTTTGAAAATTAAATGCAAATGTATTGGATTTCCTGTGTGTACTTACACCAGAGATTATATCAAATCTGATCATCAAATCGCCCCGGAACCATTACCTCCTGCACCAGATCATGTGCTCCAGTAAGGACAAGTTTTTAATGCCAAGAAATAAGGCACAACATGCAGAAAAAGTACTGAACTACATGGCCTGCAAAGAAACTCATCATTGTGGAAAGCAATAATGCGAATTGTGCTAATGCTGGCAAGCTGCTTAATACATGAAAGTTAACTACCCTATTGATGGTGCACTTAAATTGGTTTATTGCAACTTGGTATATATCAGAATTTTGCAGAAGTTGTTCAGGAAAATTAAATTTCTTCAAAACACGTCTGCCAGATTAATTTTGACATTAACGAAATTTGATCAGGTTTCCCCAGTGTTTAAGAATTTACATTGACTTGCAGCATCTGCTCAATCTTTTTTTTTTTAATATTATGTCTTATCTTTAAAATTATTAATGGAGAGATCCTTTTTCAATTGCTTGGCTTAGAGGGGCTTTTTCGATATGACATCTAAATCTGAATTTGGATGTTGCATTGGGACAGATAATTAGGGAATGTATACTCTTGTTATGAAGAATGGAAAAATAGCACTCTAGTATTTAGATATATGTAATGAGACCTCCTTTTTATCTATAGATCTGAATTCAAAGCCCAAATGTACTGATAAACAATAGACACAAGGCTCAGATGTTATAAAAAAATAGAAAGCTTGGCATCAGGTAGAATAATGGAAAAGTGACATCCCAGGAAAGCAATAGGGCACCCTAGGGGGCACTGCAGTGGACTTCTTAAAATGCTCCGAAGTACACATCTCACCATTGCTCCCTTACCTTGTCTGATAAGCCCCCCCAAAACCCACTACCCCCCAACTGTACACCACTACCATAGCCCTTATGGGTGTAGGGGGCACCTATATGTGAGTATAGTGGGTTTCTGGTGAGTTTTGGAAGGTTCACAGTTTCCTCCACAAGTGTAACAGGTAGGGGAAGGTAGGAGCCTGAGTTCACCTGTCTGCAGTGCACTGCACCCACCACTAGACTACTCCAGGGACCTGCATGCTATTCTGATGGACCTGAGTATAACATCTGAGGGTGGCATAGAGGCTGGCAAGTAATGTTTTTCATCACATTTTGGGGTGGTGGGAGGGGGTTAGTGACCACTGGGGGAATAAGAGGAGGTCATTCCTGATTTCCTTTAGTGGTCATCTGGTTATTTAGGGCATCTCTTTGTGCCTTATTTGTTATAAAAACAGGTCTAGCTCAAAATTAAGTTTTAGTCCTGGACGGCTTTGTTTTGTTCCATTATGGCTAAAACACACGCAAGTTCTGCCTTGAACCCACCCCTGGCACTCCCCTTTGAGAAGACTTTTTGATTTAAGGATCATTTTATATTGGGTTTTCCTTCATGTAAAAGCTTGTTTTAAGATAATGTTTGTAAGTCCTTTCTCTTATCAGGCAGCCGAATACTAGAATATGATTCTGTTATAGGTTAAAAACAATTGCCTACTTATGCTGTTTCATAAACATCTAAAATCTTTTCTTTTTCAGAAATATCTAAACTAGGTCATTAGAGACATTATTTCTTTTTTATATATTTTTAAAGTTTTTGAATATTATTATTCGATTGTATTTTGATCTTTTATTTTTGTTAGCCATTTTGAACCAGTTTTGGGGATTAAACAGTTTATAAATATTGAGATTGAAGCTGGAAGTATGAGCCTACTAGCATATAAACTGATTCTCCCAGGGATATTGTTAAAGGGCCAGTATTGTTAGTAAAAATAAGTCCCTGATGGTATACAAAATCTAGCCTACTGTTACCATTGATATTATCTGTCTCTCCCCCCCCTCCCCCCCCCCCCACACAACACAGGTATACAACTTAAAAACTTCCACTAAGATCTGACCCCTCGGGGGGTGGGGGGGCTATAGTTATCCCTTGTCCATCTAACCCCATTCTACTTCAAACGTGTCCTTATTCCAAGTTTTTATAATAGGGGACAGGAACAATCCCTAAGCTTTAAGTCCTGGTGATGCGATTCTTCAAAACAGTGATATGATGCTACCTTAGAACATATTTCTAGGGGTCAAGCCGATTCAATTTGGCAGTTTGACCCCTAGTGGTACAGTACATTCCAGCATACCTCTGGAGGGGTCAGGTGATGCCATTGTGAAGAATGAAGTTGCATGGACTCCTGGTCATCACTGAATCACCAAGGCTAGTAGACTACAGGTATGGTTAGGGCCACTAGGGGTAATTATTGACCTTTTCCCTAAAGGGGATGGGGTTTAAAGGGCACTTACCACAGCCTAACCTCCGAAAGTCAGTAGCTCTAAAGTGGGTAGTGCAGCTGAATATCACCTCACCTCTGACTGGCCCCAGAAAAAGTGGTAAGGTCAGGGGCAGTGTGTGAGTGTGTGTGTGGGGGGGGTGGCATTAGAGAAGAGCCAGGGGTTATGCAGGTGCCGGCACTATTCAGTACCAGAACCCACAAAAGCTGTCCTAAATTAACTCCCTTAGCTATGTGGGCCCCGGCACTGAATATTGGCCAGGACCTGCATAACTCTATTGTCCCCATGACCCTGAAAAGACTCCCCCCTCCTGTCATCTCCTTTAGCCAAGCCTGTGTACCACGATCTGCCATGAGAGGTCATGGCAACCATTTTATCTTATCAGCAGCAAAGAGCAAGAGGTGAAGGGGCTTTGCTCCTGCCCCCAACAACCCCACTGGGCCACTAGGGAGGAAAGGTAGGACTGAGGGGAGCCTACTCGGAATGCAGGGGGTGGGGGGATCATTCCTGGGAGGGTGAGAGGTGTTGCTAACTCACAGGCTGGGGGAGGGGGAAGAGAGAAGGGGTCTTTTTCAGGTGTTCAGGGCCGGAAAAACAAAGTTATGCGGGTCCTGGCCAATATGTTATGTGGGCTCGGCTGGACATCGGCCGGGACCCGCATTAGCTCTGGTGGCCAGCCCCAATGATATTAGCTGAGATTTTCAGTGCTGGTACCTTCATATGGCCCAGCACTGAATATTTGAGGCATTCTATTTTATCATACTTTATAGTAAATATGGTTCTTAAAATGTAAGCCCTCTGTGTCAAGGAAGTAGCTGCTTTACCTGAAATATAAACGCCTTTGGAAAGGTGAATAATTTATGAAATGGAAAAGATCCTGTGTAGGTAGATGGTTTAGCAGTCAGGGGACTCAGGGCTGATTATTATTCAGTGCCGTGACATCTTATAGAATGCAACATTTTTCTGTGAACCTGTTTTATCCTGCTATGACTTCAGTGGAAACCAGAGATCACTAGAACATTCCCAATTTCCTCACAAGCTACCCACAAATGAATCATCCTAAATTGCTTGCTGCATTTACAGCTAACTCTTTTTTTACATTTACAGCTAAATTTTGATGTATTTCCTCTGTATGTCATCTGTTCTCCAAATCTAATTATGAGATAATGCGAAGAGAACAGTACATTGTGACATGATGATTGCCTATTGTTATAATATAAATACCTAGATAAAACCGAGATGTTTATTTTTCTTTTTAAACAGGAAACCATTAGTGTGTGTTCTGCCCCATTTGCATGGAGGCAGTCTGTTTGTTGTTTATGTATATATGTTAAGCATTGTTGCTAACAGATTATATTACCTATACTTTAAGTTTGTGCTCTTGAATTACTGATCCCTGTAACTTTGTAGTTCCCTGTAATTGGCTCTTCTAGAGCACATGTCCCAGATCCCTGTGTCTTATGGGACTGCTTCTATTGGCTTGCCTTGTTCTCTGTGCATGCTGGGCTAGTTGCCCACCCCCTTCTCTTCCCATCAGATTTTTTAAAAGTTAGTCTGCACTCTCAACTGTCAAGAGAGGCTGTATGACCTTCTTGAAGCTACTGTAACACTATCAAGATTTCAGCAGTGTAAAAGTATAAACGGAATCTCTATGCAGCGTGTTGTTGAATTACTCCCAACTTCTCTCTCGCATGGAAAGAGGGCTGATGAAGAACAAACTCCCAGTCTGCAAGGTAAAAACACTCTTGCCCAGCACATCTGAACTGTAAGTTATTTTTCCTTGTTTTATTACTGCATTAAAGATTTTGGTTCAAGAGGTCCGAGTCTTCTCATTATGATGTTCTAGACTCTGGTTTAAGCTGTATGCCAATCACACCCAATGAAAGGCCAGAACAGCCTGTCTTGTTGCTATTTTTGTACCTAAGGCTCAATTTATCCAAGTTCAGTAGAAAGTAAGGGAGTTTGGTAGAAAAGCCACTTTTGTAAAAGGAGATAGTCACATGATAGTCAACATAGAAAATACTTATCTATGTATTCAAACATTTCCACAACATTTAATGATTGCAGAAAGCCCTCAAGCCCACATATATTACCTCTGTCAGAACTCTAGGCTAAAATGCCATTCTAACTGTTTGGATCTTGTTGCTTTCTTTGGGAGTGATGTCAATAAATTTATGCCTTGGAGAAATAAGAAAGCAACAAGCTATTTTACTCTTAATTTTCAGTTACAACTACATTGTGTTCTACCTATTGGTGAACAATCTTAAGGACTTTAAAAGGCATGGTAAGATCTTATTCAAAGATCTGAGAGGCAATCCATTTAAAGTTTAAAAATCTGCTTACAGATGAGCAACAATAGGTAGAACTTTCCCTATAGCAACTTGATTTTTATGTGGCGTTGGTATATTGAAGAAATGTTTTTTATTGTGGAAAGGATCAAGAGATAACCTATTCAAGTTTGTTGAGATGTTGAATACGTGCAATCCAAAGATTCATATTCAACAATGTGATCATATGTTTGTGACTTTTCTAGAGAAAGAAATGTAAAGGACATTTTAAGTCCAGCAATGCCTTTTTTAACTACTACTACTACTTATCATTTCTATAGCGCTATTCCAACAACCTATAGGGAATTTCAAATGTGGGAATTGTAAAACATGTCACATTACTATTGAAAGTAATAGTTGAATCCAATTGACAACAAGGTATATATTTCAACTAAGAGAACTGATTGTAAATTCACTTGTGTCATATATATATATATATATATATATATATATATATATATATATATATATATATATATATATATATATATATATTACAGTGTCCCTGTTGCAAACTTTATGCTGGCAAGACTATTAGAAAATTGAAGATCAGGATGAATGAACATAGACACATTGTTTGCCAACAACGAGCAGGAGCACCTATAGTTCTTCACAGTTTAAAGAAACACCTTTTTCTCTCAGTGCACGCTCGGTTTCAAAACCAAGCATGTGCAGCTTGAGAGGAAAAGCAGCTACTTGGCAAGCAACAGGGAGAGTGAAGAGCATTGTCTGCTCCACCGGTTCCTCCCCAGCCTCCAAGGAGGTCCCAGAGCCGGAGTTTTGTCTTTCCTGCTCCTGTTGGGACGCGATCACCTGGGTCCCGTCAGGAGCAGGAGAGAGAGACCCTGGCACTGCCCCCCTTGGAGGCCCGAACCCAGGGAACTTTGCCCCTCCTCTCTGCGGCCCCGGTGCAGCCATACCCTCCATCCACTATAACCCCACCCCTAAGCACAACAACCATTATCTCACCCTTTGTAGATTCCCCTTCTCCAACTCACCTTCTACATGAGCCCCAAATTCTAAATCCTCCGCCCCCAATAATAGGTCAAACTTAAAGCATTCATACTCAAGATCTTCTACCTACTAAACCCCTTAGCCCCCTCTTCTCGACCAACCAATGTATTACACTGAATTCACTGAACCATAACTCACTAACACACCTCGCTAGGATACAATGAACCTAGTAAGCCTCACATAGGTCGATTTCTGGGGTGAGAGATTGGAGCTCTGTTCTTGTGTCACTAAGAGGACAATTCTATAAACTAGATGCTAACATTTATGTAAGTGTTATGTACCTAAATGTCTGGAATACTAGCATATATGTATGTATGTTGAAGGGCTTTTAGTGATATATACTGTCCATACTAGTTTGTGTGCATAAGGCCTGTTTTAGCTTAACCGAGGCCTTTGAAACAAACTCTGCATCACAACCTTCCTATTGTGGATTCCTAATGCATTGCATAATGGACTTTGCTAAGGACATGTTGTGTAAAAATACTGAATAGGCCTTTGTTCATTGTTCTTTGTGTAATCATAAGGCCTAGAATTTTTAGGGCCCATGTCCTTGGTTAGCAACATCAGCGTTGCTATTCAGCCGGTGGCGTTCAGCATTTGCTGACCACTGCCAGCGTTATGCCCAGAAATTCAATGCCAGGCCATGTCTGGACTCCGGCATTGAATTTTTGGGTATACAGGGCCAGCAAAACAATAGCTAGTTACAATATTCATGAACCCAGCACGAACCCAGTAGCTTCCACATGGAAGTGTCCATACCTCTAATGGAAGTAATGATATCTGGACTTCCACACATAAGTGGTACTGTTTCAACATGTATCTGTCCCATTTTACAAACAAAGGGAAAGGGGAAAGGACTTAATATACTGCCTTTCTGTGGCTACAATCAAAGCAGTTTACATATTATATACAAGTATTTATTTTGTACCTGGGGCAATGTAAGTAGACCATGTATGGTCTTAATAAATTATTTTGGCTTTTTTACATCCGTGACTTTAGTTTGGTCTTTCTGGATATCTTCCGCTTGTTTTTGTTGTTTTCTTGTGTTTTTTTGCGGGAGATTTGGACTCTCTTTGTTGTGGGTGTGAGTAGACATGTAAGGGCCACCAGTTAATTAATGAGGTTGCAATTTTTACGCATTTTAACGCAGGACTTTCCTGTGTGCTAAGTCCAGCTTTAACATGGCACTTTTTAGGGCTTTTTTTTTTTTGCAGGCTGTACATTAATGTTCCCATTAGTACATGGTACCTGCAAAATATTAACATGGGGTACTTACTGCCTCCTACTTAGGAGGGCCTAAGTGCTCCGACGTTCATTCTATTATCCAGTTAATGTGTGCTAATTATAACATGCTAGCTAGATAACAAGGAATGCCCATTTCCTGCCCATATCACATCCCCTCAGAGGAAAATTCTTAAAAAGTCATTACTGCAGGTTTTAGTGCACAGAAACAAGGAAAATACCACAAAACACTTTAATGGTAGTTCATGCATTAACCCAGTTTGACTACTGTAATTCTTTGCTTTTGTCAGGGATATGCAAGCCCCGCCAGTCGAAAACCTCAACCTGGCAGAAAAGGCACTGCAGCTGCAGTGTTCCTGAGCCACTACCTCATTCATGCTGACTTTGCACACATGCATGGAGGCTGGCCATGTCAATGACTCTAGGACACTGCCAGCGGTGGCACAGGGTGCAAGTGCTCTTTCTACTAGAAGGAGGTCTTTGGCTTGTAGAGTTTGCGGATCGCTGCCAGCTCAAGTATAGCTTTTGGTCTGAGGGATGGGAGAGCACTCTAAATCAGCCATCTAGCTATGCCACTGGTGCAAAGAATAGAACAGTTTATAAATAAAGTTTTCAGTTTGCAGGCATGAATTTATTTATTTATTTTATTTCTTCCACATGCTTCATATACCGCAGAGGGCCTAACATAGGTTTCAAAGCGGTTTACAAATGTAAATTTAAAAAATAGGAGGGGGAAAGAGATAGGCAGAGATGGGCAAAGGGGGGAAATGAGAAAAGGAAACTTCAAAGCTGGTGTACACAGGGAATGTATGCTCTAAGAGAGAATGTGGCCGTGAAGAGATGAGTTTTCAAAGCTTGTTTGAAGGCTGAGACAGTCGGTTGGTCACGGATATGGAGTGGGAGCTCGTGCCAAAGCTGGGGGCCCAGATAACTGAAGGCTGAATCACGAGTGCTGTTAAGGCAAATGAGAGATGGTGGTGGTAATGTGAGAATATTATCATCAGCCAATCTGAGATAGTGGAGGGAATGAGTAACTTATTGAGAAAAAGAGGGGCAGAAGGTGACCTGGACTTGTAAACCAATAATAGTATTTTAAACTTCATGTGTGCCGAGATGGGGAGGCAGTGTTCAGACTGTACAAGGAGGGGAGGTGACATGATCAAAACATTGTGCATTGTGGAGAAACTTGACTGCCATCGATTGAATTAGCTGAAGATTTTTAATGCTTTGTAGAGGAAGACCTATGAAAAGGGAGTTGCAGTAGTGCAAGTGCTATATGACCAGGACATAGAAAATGACACGGGGATGGGAACCCACAGTAACCGAGGGGATGGGGACGGGGACAGAGCTTGTGGGGACGGGATAGGGACAGATCCCATGGGGATGGGGCGGGGACGGGGACAGATCCTACGGGAATGAGGCAGGGATGGGGACAGATCCCACAGGGACGGGGACAAAGTTTGTCCCCGTGTCATTTTCTACTTTGAAGCCTGTTAATGAACTGGACTGTTATTTATGTTTGAGTGATTCAGACAATGATATTTTGATTTTTTTGGAAAAAAAACAAGCAAACCTGCTGGCCACAACTAGCAAAATGTGCATGGAGGATCCTGTACATACTGCTACCAGCACATCTTCTAAGAAAACATCTTCTGTCAGGAAGGACTGTGGAAGACAGGAGAGCTAGACTGAATCCTGAGATTGTTGATGACTTCTTATTCATCCACAGGTTAAAAAATCATAACAGTGCTTTATAGGGCATATTTCTCCCTTCTAGGGCATACAGAACAGGGTGGACATTTTAACAGGGTGGATTATGACTCCTTGGTGTAGTAGAAATAATCTATTGTTGGGGTTGGAAGGGTAGAGGGTGATGGTGAGGAGGGTTATTATAGCTGCTTGCTGTTATTATTGTTTTCTATTCGTAATTTATACACAACAGTTGCACGGCATATTGTTCCTTTTTATAGTTTAATAGAAAGAAAATATAAAATCATAATTGTTCGAGGCTTCTGCACATGAGGACAGAGCCCATAGGGATGGAGTGGGAACGGGGACAGAACCTGCGGGGATGGGCGGGGACGGAGACAAGGCCTGAGCAGATGGGGTGGAGACGGAGACAGAACTCACAGGGACAAACTTTGTCCCCATGTCATTCTCTACCAGGTCGAGAACGAGTGGGTGTAGTGGGAGAATGGATGAGACAGCTCAGATGCAATGGATAGCAAAGAAAGATGTACAAAGAACAGAGCCTGTGAGGTTTGAAAGTCAGGGATGAGTCAAATGTTAACACCTAAAATCTTAATTGAGTCCTTAAAAGGCAGAATGGTACCGTTTAGGGTGGGTGCGGGTAGGGGAGGATGATGAGGGGACAGAAAGAGAATTTCTTCACACTTGGTGGTGTTAAGGAACGAGATTGGATGTAAGCCAAGAGGAAACCTGGGAGAGGCAGTTATTAAAAACAGGGATAGAGGATGCATCAGAGGATACACTAGGTGGCTAGAAAGAGCTTGGTATAAGTTTAAAGGCGACCACACCCTGTCAGCCTGGAAGCTCTCACTTCGCACTTACAAATATGCCATCAAACAAGCCAAAAGAACTTTCTTCCAGAAGCGAATTCAAACGGTCATGTTGGATGCACGGAAGCTCTACCATCAGCTGAATTCCTTGCTTGACACCTCCCCAGTTACTTCACCAAGTGTGGGCATGCCATCAGCGATCCAGCTAGCCAACCATTTCAGGGACAAGATCCTTCTCCTTCGGAGCTGGCTTCCCCAAAACTATTCTAGTGCTGTTGACTTCCTGCAAGGCCTTGCGTCCGCACAAGGTCCTTGCCCAGCTGACCGTTATTGGTCCACCTTTGAGCCTGTCACTGCCGAAACAGTGTCTCTGGCCCTTCGCAAGTTTTCATGAACGCACTGCAAGCTGGACACCTGCCATAACTACCTGCTGCAATTAGTGCCGGAGTGTTTTGTTGCTGATCTTTCATCTTATCTCAACTTCATGCTCCAGAACGGCCGCTTCCCCATTGACCACAGTCATATTCTCCTGACGCCAGTACCAAAGGACCCGAGGTGTGAACCCAGTATTATTAGTAACTACCGCCCTGCTGCTACAATCCCTCTGCTTGTTAAGACTATGGAAAGCTTAGTGAACTCCCAGCTCTCAGATTATTTGGACAAATTCTTGATACTTCATGCCTCTCAATCTGGATTCCGGCTGCACCACAGCACCGAGACCGTACTGGTTACCCTTCTGTCCAACTTTAGAAAGGAACTGTCTTTCGGAATGAACATCTTGCTTCTTCAATTTGATATGTCAAGCGCGTTCGACATGATTGACCACAGTCTCCTCCTTATGTTGCTAGCTGAATATGGTGTTGGAGATCCTGTCTTGGGTTGGTTTAGAGAATTTCTGGCATGCCGCTCCTATCGGGTCAAAGTACAGTCCTCTATTTCGCCATCATGGAGATCTCGTTGTGGGATTCCTCAAGGTTCCCCCCTTTCGCCTACCCTGTTCAACATCATGATGTCTCCTCTTGCAAGGGCCCTTCACCGCCATGGCCTGAATCCCTACATCTATGCAGATGATGTGACCATCTACATCCCCCTTCGTTCTTCCTTAGCCGAAATCTCAGCAGTAATTCAGCATAGTTTCGCCATCATGGACAATTGGACAAACACATTCAAGTTTATACTTAATCAGGGGAAAACACAGTGCCTCATCCTCTCCTTCCAGTTCAAGTAGTCTATTCAGTGCACGGTTACTGCGCAGAACATCACCATTCCTGTCGCAGCCAGTTTGAAGCTCCTTGGGGTCGTTCTGGATCCCCATTTGACTCTTGAGCTTCAAGTCATGTCTGTTACAAAGCACATGTTCCTTTCCATGAGGTCCCTTATGCGTATCAAGCAGTTCCTCCCATTTGACCTATTCAGGACACGTATCCATTCCCTCGTCTTGATCCACTTCGACTATTGCAATGGAATCTACACCGGCTGCAAAGATCATGCCCTTAAGAAGCTCCAGACTGCACAGAACATGGCAGCGAGACTACTATTTGGCAAATCGCGGTTTGAGGCCACAAAGCCCCTTCGTGAGAAGCTCCACTGGCTCCCGATCAAGGAGCGTATTGAATTCAAAGTCTGTGCTCTTGCCCATAAGATTGTCTACGGGGACGCTCCAGCCTATATGTTCAGCCTAATCGACCTCCCGCCCAGGAATTCCGTGAAGTTGTCCCGCAGCTATCTCAATCTCCACTTTCCCAACTGCAGGAACTTAAGATACAAGTTGCTCTTTGCCTTGTCTTTTTGCTTCACTTGTCCCCGTTACTGGAACGCTCTACTATCAAAGATAAAAGAGACATCCAATCACAGCCTGTTCAAGAAACCCTTAAAGACCTACCTGTGTGATCGATCTTACTCCTCTACTGCTTGATCTTCTGCATCCCCGCATTCCCCTCCCCTGTTGATTCCCTCTCTTCCCCTCCTCTACTTTCTACCCTGACTTGACTTATTGTGATGTACTTTTCCTTAGCATTGTAAGCCACATAGAGCCTGCCTTGATGGGATTATGGGGGATATAAATGTTCACTATAAATAAGTAAATAAATTACTCCTTGCATTAATCTTGAAACTTGTGTTCTTGTCTTTGCTTTGATCTCATATACTTCTGGAATTCTTAAAACCCTTCTTGGGTGGAACTTACTGCTCAAGTTGGTTAGTGTTATACCAACCAAATATGAAGACCGCTGGAACCATCACACTTTGATGATTGAGGGGTCCTTTTACAAAGCTGCGGTAAAAACTGGCTTGCGTAGTGCAGACATGGGTTTTAGGCACGCGCTGAAATATTTTTCAGTGCACGTACAAAAAATGCCTTTTTTTTTATTTCCCAGAAAATGGACATGTGGCAAAATCAAAATTGCCGTGCATCCATTTTGGATGTCTGACCTTACTGCCAGCCATAGACCTAGTGGTAAGGAATCTGTGTGGTAAAGACCTACGTGTGTCAGATGCCACTTGCAATGCGTCCGTTACGCACGGCATAAAATCAAAAATATTTTTCAGACACGCGTAGCGGATGCGCACCAAAAATGAAATTACCGCAAAAGCCAAGCAGTAGTTAGGTGGTAAGTTCATTTTGGCATGCGTTGGGCATGCATGGACACTTACGTGGCTTAGTAAAAGAAGTCCTTAATGTTTTTAACATTTGTAGCTGGAGGGCACTGGAGCGCTATTGCTCTTCCTGTTTCTTTTTCTTTTTCCCTTTTCTTTCCGAATGGAATTTGTTTCATATTTTTTGTTGACTATATTATTATGTGTGTAAACTGCTCAGATAAACTTGATGGGCAGTGTAACAAGTAATAAAGAAACTTGAACAGGAAGCCAGTGCAGCATATTTTGAACAGAACTAACGATCCCTATGTCTACAGCTCATTAATGCTGGCAAGGTTACATGCTGTGTTTGTATATATACAAATTATATGTAGATGTACATAACACGAAGGTGCATTGGTCATTTTCCCATAGGTGCTGTTTTTATGGAGAGAACAATTGTGAGTGAAAGATGGAGGATAAAAAATGTTAATCATATTTGGTTTTACATTAGAAAACATGCTGACTTTGTTTATCTCATTCATTGTAGCCTGCTAAGCCATACCTATACATTTTTTCATTGTGTTATCCTTTATTCTGTTTTAAGGAGTGGAAATGAGTGTACATTGTATGCAAATGAAGTAGGCTTACAACTGGAAACTGGTTAGCCATTTCCTTGCCTTTTATCAGTAATGCATTATGGATGCGCATAGGTAAAACAAATATTTTGGCTCTTTTTCAGAATCTTCAGTAGAGAGGTGTGGTAGCCGTGTTAGTCCACTCTTAAGGTTATCAATAGAAATCAAACAAAATAAAACATGGAAAAGAAAATAAGATGATACCTTTTTTATTGGACATAACTTAATACATTTCTTGATTAGCTTTTGAAGGTTGCCCTTCTTCGTCAGATTCGGAAATAAGCAAATGTGGTAAGAGATAGTATATACGTATAAGAGAAACATCCAAGCATTACTTTGACAGTCTGACAAGGTGGGAGGGTGGGGTGGGTAGGAGGTATGCATGGGGACATCAAAGCATTTCATTGATATTCTAACAGGATGGGTGTGGGTGGAGAGAGGAGAAACTGAGGAAAATCATAAGAGACCTACAGCCTCTACTCCAGGAAGATGAATTACTGAAAGAGATATTCCCATCCCCACCAGTGCTGGCCTTCCGACAGCCACCCAACTTAAAACACAAGCTAATCAGAAGTAAACTCCCAACACAGAATGAAAAGGAAAAGAAGGGCACATTTCCCTGTAATATATCCAGCTGCAAGCTATGCCAAAACATTTCACAGGACCCCACAGTCATTCACAAAGGAAAAATATTCAACATAAAGGAATCTTTCACATGCTCATCTTCCAATGTGGTATATATCATTCAGTGTAAACAATGTAACGAAGGATACTATATTGGAGAAACAGGCCAGATGCTTAAGACAAGATTTAATCTGCATAGACATCACATGAAGATAGCTGGTGCCAGTCAGGTTCCCACCCTGGTGGGCCAGCATTTTACAAGACCAGGACACTGCACCAGTGATTTCATAGTAAGAATCCTGAAAGGTAACTTTAAAACAATACAGGAATGTAAGACCTTTGAAGTCAGAATGATTGAATATTTTGACAACCAACAGACAGGACTTAACAAGAATCTGGGTTTTCTAGCCCATTATAAACCATAAAATTGTATTTCTCTGTTTATCACCCTCTTCTCACCTACCAACACCCATCCTGTTAGAATATCAATGAAATGCTTTGATGTCCCCATGCATACCTCCTACCCACCCCACCCTCCCACCCTGTCAGACTGTCAAAGTAATGCTTGGATGTTTCTCTTATATATACTATCTCTTACCACATTTGCTTATTTCCGAATCTGACGAAGAAGGGCAACCTTCAAAAGCTAATCAAGAAATGTATTAAGTTATGTCCAATAAAAAAGGTATCATCTTATTTTCTTTTCCATGTTTTATCAGAATCTTCAAAAATTCTAAATTTTTAATGTGTTTTCCTGTTTGTTTCACAAATTTGGTTTATTATTATTATTAAAAAATAACCCAAGTTACAAGTTAGAAGGGAAGTAATCAACATGAGCTACGGTTAAATTTGGTTATTTAAAATGTGACCCTGTGCTAAAATAACCCAACTTAACCATAGACCATGTTGATAACTCCCCCCTTACCCTCGGATTATATATAGCATGCCTAGAGTTACGTGCAATTCCATATGTAAATTTAGGCATATTTTATAACTATGCATGTAGATTAATTGTTTTAACAAGCTGTTAAGCGTTGTTGACAGCTCTTAACAAGCAATAACAAGCATTAATTGGCAAAAATTAGAATTTACATGTGTACATTGCTAAGCGTATTCCGTAATATACTGCGCCTAAATTCAAATGTGCACAGGCAAAAAAGCGCATGGTTAGGGGTAAGGAAATGGGCATTTTGTGGGCATTCCAAAATCTACGTGTGTTGTTATAAAATATGGGCCAGTGTGCGTAAATCTATATGCAGGGATTTACACCAGCTTTTTGTTGGCATAGATGGACGTGAGTAGATTCGGTCACATTAATGATGCCTAAGCATATTCTAAATACCATGCGTAAATCTACATGTGGTATTTAGAATATGCTTAGGCGTAATTGCCTAGTGTGTGTTAATTTTAGGCACCATATACAGTGGGGGAAATAAGTATTTGATCCCTTGCTGATTTTGTAAGTTTGCCCACTGACAAAGACATGAGCAGCCCATAATTGAAGGGTAGGTTATTGGTAACAGTGAGAGATAGCACATCACAAATTAAATCCGGAAAATCACATTGTGGAAAGTATATGAATTTATTTGCATTCTGCAGAGGGAAATAAGTATTTGATCCCCCACCAACCAGTAAGAGATCTGGCCCCTACAGACCAGGTAGATGCTCCAAATCAACTCGTTACCTGCATGACAGACAGCTGTCGGCAATGGTCACCTGTATGAAAGACACCTGTCCACAGACTCAGTGAATCAGTCAGACTCTAACCTCTACAAAATGGCCAAGAGCAAGGAGCTGTCTAAGGATGTCATGGACAAGATCATACACCTGCACAAGGCTGGAATGGGCTACAAAACCATCAGTAAGACGCTGGGCGAGAAGGAGACAACTGTTGGTGCCATAGTAAGAAAATGGAAGAAGTACAAAATGACTGTCAATCGACAAAGATCTGGGGCTCCACGCAAAATCTCACCTCGTGGGGTATCCTTGATCATGAGGAAGGTTAGAAATCAGCCTACAACTACAAGGGGGGAACTTGTCAATGATCTCAAGGCAGCTGGGACCACTGTCACCACGAAAACCATTGGTAACACATTACGACATAACGGATTGCAATCCTGCAGTGCCCGCAAGGTCCCCCTGCTCCGGAAGGCACATGTGACGGCCCGTCTGAAGTTTGCCAGTGAACACCTGGATGATGCCGAGAGTGATTGGGAGAAGGTGCTGTGGTCAGATGAGACAAAAATTGAGCTCTTTGGCATGAACTCAACTCGCCGTGTTTGGAGGAAGATAAATGCTGCCTATGACCCAAAGAACACCGTCCCCACTGTCAAGCATGGAGGTGGAAATGTTATGTTTTGGGGGTGTTTCTCTGCTAAGGGCACAGGACTACTTCACCGCATCAATGGGAGAATGGATGGGGCCATGTACCGTACAATTCTGAGTGACAACCTCCTTCCCTCCGCCAGGGCCTTAAAAATGGGTCGTGGCTGGGTCTTCCAGCACGACAATGACCCAAAACATACAGCCAAGGCAACAAAGGAGTGGCTCAGGAAGAAGCACATTAGGGTCATGGAGTGGCCTAGCCAGTCACCAGACCTTAATCCCATTGAAAACTTATGGAGGGAGCTGAAGCTGCGAGTTGCCAAGCGACAGCCCAGAACTCTTAATGATTTAGAGATGATCTGCAAAGAGGAGTGGACCAAAATTCCTCCTGACATGTGTGCAAACCTCATCATCAACTACAGAAGACGTCTGACCGCTGTGCTTGCCAACAAGGGTTTTGCCACCAAGTATTAGGTCTTGTTTGCCAGAGGGATTAAATACTTATTTCCCTCTGCAGAATGCAAATAAATTCATATACTTTCCACAATGTGATTTTCCGGATTTAATTTGTGATGTGCTATCTCTCACTGTTACCAATAACCTACCCTTCAATTATGGGCTGCTCATGTCTTTGTCAGTGGGCAAACTTACAAAATCAGCAAGGGATCAAATACTTATTTCCCCCACTGTATAGAATTGGGCCCTTAATGTGTGTTAAAATCAATTTTGTACTACTAAAGAAGGAAGTTATCAATGTGGTCTACTGTTAAGTTCAGTTATTTTATTGCAAGTTGGATATTTATTTAGCACAAGTTTCCATTCTTTGCAATCTGACTTGTGGTAAAATATCAATGTGGATTATGTTAAGCCTGGTTAACTTTTCCCCTAAAATGCTTAATTCATGCTAACAAATTTAGAGGCCCTTTTACTAAGACACCGGGGGGGGGGGGGGGGGGGGAGAAAGAGCTAATGTGCAGGTAGCATGTGCCAAATTGGCATTACTGCCGGGCTATCATGTGCGCTCAGCAGTAATTCTGAGTTTGGTGTGTGCCGAATCCCGCGGAAGAAAATTATTTTCTATTTTCTACCGCAGGGGACGTTCCTGGAGGTAATCAGCAGTTCACTCACTGCATGGTTACCGCACGGGTAGCACATGAGCCCTTATCGCTGGATTGTGGTAGGGGCTCAGGCCATAAGTAGGTGTGCGCTAGTTTTAATTTCAGCGCATGCCCATTTCCCAGCCCAATAACATAGTAACATAGTAAATGATGGCAGGTAAATACCTGTACAGTCCATCCAGTCTGCCCAACAAGATAAACTCATTTTACATGGTATGTGATACTTTATATGTATACTCAGGGCACAGACCATAGAAGTCTGCCCAGTACTGTTCTTGTACTAAGTTCTGAAGCTAACATCGAAGCCCCTTAAAATTTACACTCCAGCCCATCCCTATCTATTCAGTCATGATCAGGGCGTAGACCGTAGAAGTCTGCCCAGCTCCCGTTTTATTTCCAATTACCGGCGTCACCACCCAATCTCCACTAAAATTCCATGGAACCATTCCTTCTAAACAGGATTCCTTTGTGTTTATGCCACGCATGTTTGAATTCCATTACCGTTTTTATCTCCATCACCTCCTGCGGGAGGGCATTAAAAAAAGGCTTTTTTTCCAGCAGCAGTAAAAAATGGCCCAGCATGTGCCCAATACACGCGCCCACACTACCGCAGGCCACTTTTTACCGCGGCTTAGTAAAAGGACCCCTCAATGCAAGCTGAGGATGCACATCTCTTTAATGCATCAATAACACTAGATCCAGTTTGAAAGTCCAGAAATGAATAATGCAGTCTGTACTTCATGTAATGAGGATGATAATGCATTTCATAAGTCAGATCCAGCCTGGACTCAAATATTTCATTACATACTCATGATCAATTGAGCTGATAACATTTGGCCTCTTGCATAATTTTGTTCAAAATTTGAATTCATTTTTCTTGTTTACCTGGTCTTCTTGAATGCTGTTTGCCACAGCTTTCTCTTCAGCCTCAGACTGGGTGAATTGACCCTATGTTATTAATGCAGAAAAATATGTTCAAGCTGCATTCCTACCTAAGTGCACACCCAGCTGTTTCAAAGGAGGCAACCTTCACCCTCAGCATTTTATTTCAGCTCTGTCCTGACATAAGTAATTACTCAAGTCACAATTTCATTAACGCATGATCAGTTATTATAACGGAGCTTATATCTTCTTCTTGAACAATTTGTTCTTGTGCTTAATGAGAAAATAAATCTATTCCAGGAGATATGCTGTCTATTGAAGTTAAACGAATGATCTTTAACTTTTAAAGTTTTCGGTCTCCATCTGTCAGTTAAATTGAATTCTAATACATTTTTCTAAGTTCTTTACTTTCAGGTGTAGAACCTATCATTACCAGACCTATCAATTGAACTAACAGTACAGTTCACATCTAATTCTATTTGAATTTTTTTACCCTCAGCTTCAAGGGTTATTAGATGATAACTGAAATGATCCTTTCAGGTCTCATTAAGGCTATATATATTTTTTAAATGAATAATTTAGTGTGATCTATCCTGTCAGTGATCCATACCATTTGACCATGCTGACCTGTTCTAGATTTTTAGAAGACAACAAGTAGGGTTATGCATGGCAAATTTCTCATTTGATTTTCAGATGTTGTAACTTTTCTGAATTTTTGTTGATTTTAGTTTTTCTGTTTCACACTAAAAAAAAACATTTAACATAAATTAGAACATTTTAAAAACACATAAAAACATATTAATTTGTAGATGAATGTGTGTTAAATCAATGTTTTTTTGCATTTTAAGCTGTTCAAACTGAATGTACACTAACAAATACACATTTTTAGCAAAAGTTATTTTTATTTTTATAGCCATCTCTCTTTTACTGAATTCTATATAACAAAAAATCCTGTCTACACTATCCTTTCTGAAATACATTCCTTGTAATAAAACAACATCCAATTAGGTTTGTTTAGGCATATCACTCTATAGGGCTCATTTTGAAAGTAGAAAAATGTCCGAAGAGGGCCAGATAGACATTTTTCTTCCACAAACATAAATTGCCATACTTAAACACAATTTCAGTTTGTATGTGTCTGAGAAGACCTTTAGAAAAGGAGCAAGTCACAAGATGGACGTTTGTCAGTGATAACCGAAAGCGGGGAGATGTCCCATAGCGGAAATGAAAATGTCTCAATTTAGATCTGCTATAAAAGTGAATAACTCAAGCTACAACCTGTCTGTGGACTCATTTACGTTTTTGCTGAGTTGGAAAGTGGAGAAGTGGATTTGGTCATGTTCTGAAGGAAGCATGGAGTTGCCTAGTGGTTTGTTAAGCTGTATATGTTTGCCCCAGTCTGAACCCTTTGTCCCTCACATTTTCTGCCTTATCTCCTGTGTGTCTCACCTCCTAAGCCTCTTGCCCTCACTTGCTAGCCCCCCAAGCCACCCCATCCCTTGCTGTCTCTCAGGCCCCCTTCCTCCTCTGCTGTGTCCTTGCCCCATCAATTCCTCACTGTCTCCAAACACCCACACCTCCCAAAGCTCCCTACCAGATTGTATTGTGTCTCTCATTGTCCCTCTGTACTGTGCCCCTGTGTTTGTCCAGTCCCAGTTTGTCAGTGTGCTGTGTTACTAAGTGCTGTATGCCATGCTGTGTTTAAGAGGACTATGTGCATATGTGCATGGAGGAGTGGGTTCTCTGCTGTGTGCTGGGAGAATGAGTGCTGTGCTGTGTGCTGGTGGTGGGTTAGTGTCTCGCTAGGTGAAGGTGCGCACAGTGGTGCTAGTGGAGTTAGTGGGTTGCACTTGTGGTGGTGGGAAACCTGCACACTAATCATGGATGTACTGAATGTAGGGCTGTACATTTAGGGGCAGATGCACTAAAGCTAAATGAGCCTTTAATGACTCTCCAACGAGGAAAATTTGATCCGTTGCATGCATCAAAGGGCTTTTACCGAGGAAGCCAGCAGCTAACGAAAACGGAATGGAGATGAGCAATTAGTGTGAAAACCCCATTGAAACGACATGCACTAACCTTTTCCGATTGCCTTTACGCAGGAAAAAGGCAGGAAATCTAACGAGAGGTCTGGACCTCTCGTTAGGACAGCTCTGTGCCAGGAAAAAGTGTAAAGTTAAAAAACAAACAAACTTTGAGCCAATCCCAGCGCATTAGCAGAGCTAAAAGCGCTGTGATTGGTCCAAAGGACCTCAGAAAACTCATTAAATAAAAAAATAAAAAAAGGGTCGGGAGGGGGCAAGGGCGCTCGTCCGAGGCGTCCTGTATGGACGGCCTTGCCCCCCCCCCCCCGCTGCTCCCCACTTTCCGCCGCTCCCCCCACCCCGAAAAAGCAAAATTCAAGCAGCCCCTGCCCCCCTCCCTTCCTCACTACTCTCTCACCTCAGCTCCGCCTCCCGACATCCTCCGTCCTGTGCCCCGCCCCCTTTTGGGGTCGTCGCCGCCATTCCCCTCCTCCATCGGGCCCCCCTCCCTCTTACCGGGCCCGTGCAGCGCCTCTCTCCTCTGTCCGAAGGCGCTGCACAGGCAAGAAGACAGCTGATGCCTGCCTTCGCCCAGCTTCGATGGCGCGTCTTTCTCCTGCTGGACCCGCCCCTGTCTGACGTCAGTAACCTACTGACGTCAGACAGGGGCGGGCCCAGCAGGAGAAAGACGCGCCATCGAAGCTGGGCGAAGGCAGGCATCAGCTGTCTTCTTGCCCGTGCAGCGCCTTCGGACAGAGGAGAGAGGCGCTGCACGGGCCCGGTAAGAGGGAGGGGGGCCCGATGGAGGAGGGGAATGGCGGCGACGACCCCAAAAGGGGGCGGGGCACAGGACGGAGGATGTCGGGAGGCGGAGCTGAGGTGAGAGAGTAGTGAGGAAGGGAGGGGGGCAGGGGCTGCTTGAATTTTGCTTTTTCGGGGTGGGGGGAGCGGCGGAAAGTGGGGAGCAGCGGGGGGGGGGGGGCAAGGCCGTCCGTACAGGACGCTCCTGATGAGCGCCCTTGCCCCCTCCCGACCCTTTTTTTTTTTTTTTGTTTTGATTTGGGAGCCATGTGCTTGTGATTTGACTGTGTTTTGACTGTTTGTGGCATGCGCAGAGCAGCTAACATAACGCTTGGCTGCTCTGCGCATGATTTGGGGGCCGATTAACGATGTGTATTGTGATTCTTTGATACATTGTACGTTTCTATACCGATCTGAGCATGTGTGACTTTTTTTTTTGGTGCATTCTTCGTTTTTTAAAAATCGTTAGGGCCTTTAACGATTTTGATTTTTTTACGTTTGCTTGATGCATCTACCCCTTAATGCGTTAATAACGTGATTAACTTGTTTAAATGTTTAACTCATGTCTCTCTCCTCCAGCTGGAAACATCCAGCATTGTTCTATCTGCACTTCTTCTTTCTTCTCCAGCACACTCCTCTCCTCTGTAGCTCCTTTTCCCTGCTTCTCAATGCCGCTGCACTCAAAGCACACTGCGTGCCACCTGGCTCCAAGCCTCTCTCTGAAATAGGAAGCTCTGTCAAAGGAGGCGGAACTTCCTGTTACAAAGAGGCTTTGGCACTGGCGACACAGCAGTATGTTTTCACTGCAGTGGCTGTGAGGAGCTGAGAGAAGGAGTTGCAGAGGAAAGGGGGCTGTTGGAGAGGTAAGAAGAGTTTGCACTGCCAGCAGAAAATAAGGGAGAAAGATATGGACCATGCTGGGGGGTGGAGAAGGCAGTGGGGGGGGGGCAGCGGTGGCAGTAGAAAGAGAAGAACCAGCGATGAGGGGGAGGAGGGGGGCAATGGCAGGAAAAAGAGGTGAAGAGCGAGCGATGTGGGGGAGGGGTGGCAGTGGCAGCAGAAAGAGAAGCATGAGAAAATCGGGGAAGGAGGGGGCGATGGCGGGAGAAAGAGGAGAAGAGCCAGAGATGTTAGGCAGAGAGACAGCTACAGCAGTGGGGAAAGAAACAGGAGTAGAGCCAGAGATGCAGGTGAGGAGGGGACCACAGCAGGACAAAGAGAAGAGTAAGGGGTGCTAGAGAGAGAGAGATGTGCCAGAGATGTAAAAAGAGGTGCCAGGAGAAAAAAAAAGGAAGAGAGAGAGAGAGAAAGAAAGATGGGGACCTTGGGGGGGGGGGGGGGGGGAGACAGATGCTAGAAATTGGGGATGGAAGACTCAAAGAAGGAAGGTGTGCCCAAAGAAGAGAGAGGAGAAAAAAGAGAAGGAAAAAAATGGTAATCATGGATGGAGGGAAGGGAGGAGATAGTGCCAGAGGAGGGAAGGCAAGGGAGGAGAGGGAGATGGGAGGAAATGGAATCAGAGTTATTGGTTGAATGTTTAGGATCAATAAAAAAAAGGGAACTATATGTGTACATACTAAATTTATTTCAACTCTTTTACATTTGGATCATGCGATTAATCCTCAGATCCAAAATGTTAATCGTGACCAATTACGCGATTAACGCTTTTGATCGATGGACAGCCTTAATGCTATTGTGAATGATGCTTTGCTGGATGTGGTCGACAGTCTGGAAGGGAGGCCTAGGGAGTGATACTCCTATCAGAGTATTTAGGCCAAGGACCTGGTTCCTGGACCTCACTGTCCAGGATTGCACTACTAGGTACTGCTTTGATAGGCCTGCCATCCAGCACCTGTGTCAGCAGATACAACTCTTCCCTCCAAACCAGGACTTGCAAGAATAATCCAGTGCCAATCCACCTTAAGGTTACAGCCTCCCTCACCTTTCTTGCCACTAGCACATTTCAGTCAGTGCTAGTAATCAATGCAGGCCTCACCCAGTCCACGATCTTCAACTGTCTTCCAAGTTCCTTTTTGTCTTCCTGACCCACAGCTCACTTCCCCCATTACCACCCAGGCCCTCCAAAATATCATGACTCAGTGCTAACTTATAGTAGCAAATGACAGCAGATAAAGACCTGTACGGTCCATCCAGTCTGCCCAACAAGATAAACTCATTATACATGGTATGCAATACTTTATATGTATATTCAAGTTTGATTTGTCCTTGCCATTTTCAGGGCACAGACTGTAGAAGTGCACTGTTCTTGTGCTAAAAGTTTTGAAGTTAACGTCAAAGTCCCTTAAAATTTATACTCCAGCCCATCCATATCCATGATAAGGGGACAGACCGTAGAAGTTTACCCAGCACTGGTTTTGCTTTCCAATTATTGGTGTTGCCACCCAATCTGCACTAAGATTCCATGGATCCATTCCTTATAAACAGGATTCCCTTGTGTTTATCCCATGAATGTTTGAATTCCATTACCGTTTTCATCTCTACCACCTCCCGCGGGAGGCATCAACACCTCCTTTCTTCTGCTGGTTATACCCTCTCTGTGCAGCCTAACATCCTTCTGGCCACAGCTGCAGCCTTGTCGCATTATTTCTTCACCTTCAGATCCTTGGACACCATCACCCCAAGGTCTCTCTCCTGAGTCGAGCTTACTGATCTATCTGGTATCTCTCTTTTGGGTTTCTGCACCCCAAGTGCATCACTCTGCACTTCTTTTTATTAAATTTTAATTACATAAATTTAGAAGAAACCTAAAATCTAATAACACTTCTATCTAAAAAATCTGTATATAAAAATTTGTGAATTGTGCTCGGTGCATTACAAGTGACCAAGGTCACTTTAGCAGTAATACCACCTTCCAACCATTGTAGCACAAGACTCCAAGCCTACCAACCAATACATGGTTTGTGTCAAAGAGTTACTGCCTGTAGCAGCAGTGATTCTCACACACTGCCTGTGGCTAATCCGGAAGCCTCCCCTCTCTGAAGTATCTGCACAGGCAAAAAAAAAAAAAAAAAGGATGTTGCGTCGAGTGGGGGAGGCGGTACGCAGCAGCAGAAGGTGTTAATATGTGTCCCAGCGTGAGACCCATCCACTGGAATAGTGGTAGGCCAAGTTACATATCTTAAACAGCTGAAAAGCACTGACTAGGCCTGATAATCAGCTGATGGCCTTATAGCAGTGAGCCTGCAAGAGCAGGACTGCATGGTGAATCTTATTGAAACCTGGTACAACTTTCAAATTGAGTGTAACACTTAAGATGTAGAAATTAATGACAAAAATGGTAAAAAAGCTTGGTTCATAAGATGGAGTCTGTCTTTATAAGATGGCTCCCAGAGTCACAAGATACAAAGAAACATATTTCTGAATATTAGGAAAGAGGTTTTGTAAGTGTGGAAATTGGCATTATGAAGAAATCTTAGAAAGGAGGGGCAGGTGGGCACCTGACCTGCGGTTAAGTATGATTCAGAGATGAAGAAAGATTAGAAAAAAAAAAGTCCCTCTCCAATTGAGTTGTATGTACTGAAAATGCTATATAAGAACTGTGCATCAGAGCTATCGTCGGAGTCCCTCCCCAACTTGACTCGGACAACGGCGAAGCTCTGGCCGGTTGAACCCAGAATCTGACTGATGTATGTACCAACTTGAAGTCCTGATTGGGTGAGAATAAAAGACTATTTCTATCTCAATATTCTCTAGTCTCTGTGTTAATTTCTCTGTTTCATTTCACACCTTATATCACATAAATAGACTATCTTTTAAACTCTAGTACAAACTCTAGAATAGATGCCCTAGGATGTCCTTGGAAATTAGGAGCCAGAAAACAGAGGTCATATTTAGGAGACTTATTATGAGCCTTCTGAAACCCTCTCTCCACCTCCCTGGGCAAGGGTCCTGCGGGGGTCTAGAGAAGGGTAATTAAAAACAAAGGGAGGCTTCCGGGTTAGCTGTGGGCAGCATGTTGGAATCACTGCTACTGCTGATGGTAACCCTTTGACAGAAATATTTGTGAGTGAGTGAAGAAAGAGGGAGCGAGGGAGATACAGGACCGCAGGAGCCTCTGGCACCCAGCCTGCTCCCCCTATGCCAGCGCTTGCAAGCGTACAGAGTTGCTGGGTGGGCCTGAGCCCAAATTGGGTGGGACCAGACCCACTCGTGGCTACACCCCGGTCCCATCCCCTTTACCATTTTTGTCACCCTTCTCTGTACCTTTTCTAATTCCATTATATCTTTTTTGAGATGCAGTGACCAAAATTGCACACAGTATTCGAGGTGCGGTCGCACCTTGACATCCTGGAGCATTCAAATATTTTTATTGTCTCTGAAACAATGTGCACTGTGTGTTCTATCCAACTCCTCGGTATAAAGACAGTGATAGAATTTTCATTAATTTTGTAATTTTTTTCTAGGGAACATCCTTGAAAAAGCTTTTAGTGAAATATGTACTTTATAAAATATGCATGTTCACATTATTTTATGGTGTGAATATGTACATTTGCTTCTGAAATTCATTTTAGCATGATTTATGCAGCTTCTGTGGGACAATTTCATATATATATGACTTTTGTAGATCCCCCTTATGGTGAGATTTTTCAGCTTTTCTTTATTCTATGGTGCCACAATTATCCAGCCAGCACCCATAATCTTAAATTTACTGATGTGCTTAGCTTCTTGACACCTATAACAAATAGCAAAACTTGCTCATTTCTGTCTGGCGCTCTCCTGTCTAAGGGGCCCTTTTACTAAGCACATAGGTGCCTACGCGCACACAATGTGTGCCAAATTGGACTTATTGCCTAGTTACCGCATGGCCCTCTAGGTAATTTCAATTTTGGCGCACGTCCGCTATGTGCATCTGAAAAATATTTTTTTAATTTCTGGCGCACATCAGTATTGCGTGTTAAGTGGCATTTGATGTGCATAGGTCATTACTGCCCGGTTACCACGTGAGACCTTACCACTAAGTCAATGGCTGGTGGTAAGGTCTCAGACCCAAAATGGACATGCGGCAATTTTCATTTTGCCACACGTCCATTTTCGGCAAAAAAGGCATTTTTTGTAGGTGCGCTGAAAAATAATTCTACGTGCACCTAAAACACACGTCCACACTACCACAGGCCATTTTTCAGCGCACCTTAGTAAAAGGATCCCTGAATTCCTTGACCTCTGACTCTCACAACATTGTAAATTATCATGTTTTACAGATTCTTCACAGTACCTCAGATTTTCATTCCTTTGAGATGTAAACTTATGCACAATTGAGCTCTGGAGCCAAGACTAGGCCGCATTTGAAGCTGGGGCCTAAATTTTTAGCTTACCCAGCGAGTTGATGCTAAAATTCGTAGACAGCTGCCGGCTTCATAGGGGGTCCATCCAGACCAAAATGAAAGAGAGGGACAGCCTCAGGAGCACCTCTGGAGTCAGGGAAGAGGTCCTTTGGCCTCAGATTTTATTTTTTTTATTTGTATAGGCACTTTTAGATGTCATGGGTCTGGAGCTCAGGGGGGGGGGGTAATTTTAAATTTTACTAGTTACAGGGTTCTGAGATTTTTAATAGATGGGCTAGTATGACATATGTGAAAAATATTTTTTTTGTGGGTAAAAAGGTCACTGATGGTATGGTGGACTGGTTTTAGAGCTTTTGGTACTCTGTTTTGGGCTGACGTTGCTTAGGAATGTTTCTCAGATGAAATTTTAACTAGTTTGTTGAATTGTCGTTGATTTTTTGGTGTTATGAGGTCAATTTTGTGAAAAAATATGCAACATTTTTTTAAAAGGTGATTTTTACATTTTGAAAAGAGGATATGGATTATATTGCACTGTAATGGGTTTGTGAGTCACTTTTTCTAAAAACTTTAATCTTTATCATATTTCATTAGAAAATCTATTTTACCCATTAAAGTCAATGGGAAAAATAATTTGCAAAATGGTGATTTCCTCAAAGTTCCATGATGTGGAAAAAAAATCAAACATTCTGAGAGCTGACGGCTGATTGGTTAAAAGGGGCCAGCTGAGTCCCTTTTGCCTCAGCAAGGCTGTTGGGACAGTTATCAGAGGAGATGAAGAATTGGAGAAACACGAGTGTGAAAGTATCTCTGAGGAAACAAAGGTTTGAGAGAAAATTGTGACTGAGAGACTAAAGAAGGTTTGATTGTGACTCACTGAACTGAGTGACTAGCCTGCTTATAACCAAAATAGAAAAACGCCTATATTGTGACCCAAATCGGGAGATAGACGTTTATCCCACAAAAACGAATAAAGCGGTATAATCGGAAGCTGAATTTGGACGTTTTCAACTGCACTCCGTCGCGGATGCGGACAAAGTTGATGGGGGCGTGTCGAAGGCGTGGTGAAGCCAGAACTGGGGTGTGGTTATCGGCCGATCAGAGATGGGCACCTTTCGCCGATAATGGAAACAAAATATGCGTTTGTAGCGAGAATTTAGGGCACTTTTCCTGGACCCTGTTTTTCCACGAATAAGGCCCCAATAAGTGCCCTAAATGACCAAATGACCACTGGAGGGAATCGGGGATGACCTCCCCTGACTCCCCCAGTGGTCACAAACCCCCTCCCACCACAAAATATGCCGTTTCACAACTTTTTATTTTCACCCTCACATGTCATACCCACCTCCCTGGCAGCAGTATGCAGGTCACTGGAGCAGTTATTAGGGGGTGCAGTGGACTTCAGGCAGGTGGACCCAGGCCCATCCCCCCCCCCCACCTGTTACACTTGTGCTGGTAAATGGGAGCCCTCCAAACCGCCCCCCCAAACCCACTGTACCCACATGTAGGTGCCCCCCTTCACCCCTTAGGGCTATAGTAATGGTGTAGACTTGTGGGCAGTGGGTTTTGAGGGGGATTTGGGGGGCTCAACACACAAGGGAAGGGTGCTATGCACCTGGGAGCTCTTTTACCTTTTTTTTTTGTTTTTGTAGAAGTGCCCCCTAGGGTGCCCGGTTGGTGTCCTGGCATGTGAGGGGGAACAGTGCACTACGAATCCTGGCCCCTCCCATAAATAAATGTCTTGGAGTTATTCGTTTTTGAGCTGGGCGCTTTCATTTTCCGTTATCGCTAAAAAACAAAAACGCCCACCTCACAAATTGTCGAATAAAACATGGACGTCTATTTTTTGCGAAAATACAGTTTGGTCCGCCCCTTCACGGACCCGTTCTCGAAGATAAACGCCCATGGAGATAGACGTTTCCGTTCGATTATGCCCCTTTATGAGAAATAGAGGAGAGAAAGGAGATTTGTTCCTAAAAGAGTTTGTTGCTGGAGCTGACTAAAATTTTGTGAGTGAGTGAAGTATAAAAGGTTATCTGAAAAAAAATGGCAATTTAAGCTTTTGAAGGCAGAACTAGTGCTCTGTTTGACAATCTGTTTCTGAACAGATCTTACTTGTCACTAATATATACTTAAGCTTAAAGTGCTCAGTGTGACTGTGAGTGGGGTGAAGCTGACTGGATACTATGTTTGACTTATACTTCAGCTAAGTGCTCCTCTGTAGACAGGGAAGCCAGTTCAGTTAGGACACTCAGCAGGGAAATATAATTATTTGTTTGATTTTAATTAACTTGAGAGCTCACAGTGTTTTGAAAATTAAAAGTTACCTATTTAAATTTTGTTCTTGCTACAAGAGAAAGGGAGGCAGGATTTCTCTCATTTTTAGTTTGTTTAAACCGGCTAGTAGGTCTTGGAAAGGTTTTCTGAAAGAGGCATCACTGAATGACATTGGGCTCCTACGCCAAGAAAAACCAACGTCTTAATTCAAGCAAGGCCTGCAGATAAGTGATTACAGTATTACAGCAGACATCACAAAGAGGCTTTGTTTAATGCTGAGGGGTGCACTTACCTTAATTCGTGTTCCAGGGTTCATATTTTCCTGAATAAAGGGGAAGACTAGGTCCTGGGAGAATAAAAGAGGGCCTGGAACATAAGAAATTAAACACGATGAATCAACACTTTGGGTTAAAGCTTACAGTGTAGAAAACTAGATTTTAATAACCAAAGTTAGAAAAACTAGGATAATTATCTGATGGTTTCTGTAAGATGAAAAACGTCTGGTTAAACAAAGATGTGTCAATCTGAGATTTGAGTGTCTAATCCCTGATTATTGGTAAAAAAGAGAAACCATTGTTGTTAAACAATTATTTTAATCTTAAGTATCACTTTATATTGTACATAAGCACATACGTATTGCCACACTGGGACAGACAAAAGGTCCATCAAGCCCAACATCCTGTTTCCAACAGTGGCCAATCTAGGTCACAAATACCTGGCAAGATCTCAAAAAAGTATAAAACATTTTATACTGCTTATCCCAGAAATAGTGGATTTTCCCCAAGTCCAATTTAATAATGGTCAACGGACTTTTCCTTTAGGACGCCGTCCAAACCTTTTTAAAACTCTGCTAAGCTAACCGCCTTTACCACATTCTCTGCCAACGAATTCCAGAGTTTAATTACACATTGAGTGAAGAAATATTTTCTCCTATTTGTTTTAAATTTACTACTTTGTAGCTTCATCACATGCCCCCTAGTCCTAGTATTTTTGGAAAGTGTAGACGCTTCAGGTTTACCCGTTCCACTCCAGTCATTATTTTATAGACCTCTATCATATCTCCCCTCAGCCGTCTTTTCTCCAAGCTGTAGCCGCTTTAGCCTTTCCTCATAGGGAAGTTGTCCCCTTTATCATTTTCGTCGCCCTTCTCTGCACCTTTTCTAATTCCACTATATCTTTTTTGAGGTGCGGATGCACCATGGAGCGATACAAAGGCATTATAGCATCCTCATTTCTGTTTTCCATTCCTTTCCTAATAATATCTATTTGCTTTCTTAGCCACAGCAGCACACTGAGCAGAAGGTTTCAACGTATCATCAACGACGACACCTAGATCCCTTTCTTGGTCTGTGACTCCTATCATGGAACCTTGCATGACATAGCTATAATTCGGTTCCTCTTTCCCACCTGCATCACTTTGCACTTGCTCACATTAAACGTCATCTGCCATTTAGACGCCCAGTCTCGTAAGGTCCTCTTTTAATTTTTCACAATCCTCCTGCGATTTAAAGACTTTGAATAACTTTGCGTTGTCAACAAATTTAATTACCTCACTAGTTACAGGAGCTTCGACTTCTTCTTCTCAAATACTTTGAAGCTTTTGAATCATACGTCATTATATTATTCAGAATGCAGAGCTCATGATATTGAAATTTCTGAATTTATTTCATCATTAAATCTTCTTTGCCTCTCTGAGCAACCTATATGTCAGCTTAATCAACCCATTTCTCATGAAGAGATAATCTCTGCAATAAAAAAACTGCTTTCATCAAAAGCACCAGGTCCAGATGGGTTGCCAGTGGAATTTTACAACTCATTCTCTGCTTCTATCTCAACTCATTTGATGTCTTATTATCAAGTTTTACTAGACTCATCATTTTCAGGCCATTTTTTGGATGCTAACATTGTAGTGCTACCAAAACCTAACAGAGACTGTACCCTTGTACAAAATTACAGACCAATCTCATTGCTAAATACAGACTATAAAATTTATACAAAACTATTGTGTTGCAGAATGGAGACCATTATCCAATCACTCATACACAGAGATCAAGCTGGTTTTGAAACTCAGATATGGTGCTGATAATACTAGATTATTGTGTCATCTCATCCACTTCGCACTGTTTAAAGATTACCCTATCCTATCTGTTTCCCTGGATACTGAAAAAGCCTTTGACCGGGTGGAGTGGAAATACATGTTTAATGTACTTAGACACTTTGGTTTCCTTGAACCCTTCCTACACATGTTACACTTATTGTATTCATTACCAACTGCACGAATTGCAGCTAATGATGAGCTTTCTGCTCCATTTATATTATGCAGAGGCACCAGACAAGGTTGCCCTATATCTCCTTTATTGTTCAATATGGCTCTCGAGTCCCTTCTGGTGGCTATTCGAAATTCAAATGATATTATTGGAGTTTTCATGGGTAGGGAGGAATTCAAACTTTCAGCATATGCTGACGATATAATGTTATATCTTACTAACCCACAGACATCTATGAAAGCACTTATTCAACTAATTTCTAATTTTTCAATGTTGTCAGGTTAAAAAATCAATTGGGATAAAACTGAATTGATGCCTCTAAATGATACCTGTATTCCTTTTACTATTCGAGGTTATCCCCTCAAATGGGTAGTCTCCTCTATTAAATATTTGGTGTTTTTTTGATAGGGATCTCCCTACTACCATCAAAATCAACTCTGACAAAATTATAGTTAAGGTTGAAAATTCTCTCTCATCTTGGTCCCTACTTAATTTAACCTGGTGGGGCAGACTTGACACTATCAAAATGATGATAGTACCTAAAAATACATATGCTTTGAGTATGATTCCTCTCCTCTTTCCTAGTAATTGTTATAAAAAGTTGGAAAAATTACTCTCTAATTTCCTGTGGAATCTTAAATCACCTAGAATTTCCTTAGGTAAACTAAAATTACCTAAATTACAGGGAGAAGTAAGATTTCCTGATCTCTTATCATACCATAAAGCTTTTATTATTCGTCAAGGATTGGAATGAATTGCTCCCTCTAATATTACCTTTTTACCTAGATGGTTAATCTTGGAGCAATCCATTATAGATCCATTAATACTCTCTCATTTAATTGGTATGCATCTTCCCAAAAATATTGCCTCTAATCCAGTGGTGTGCTGGTAAATGTTTAACAGCAGGCTCTCTCCCCGGTCCACCTCTGTGCCCCCCCCAAATTGCAGAGCTGGCTATAGCCGGGGAGAGAGCCTGGGGGGGGGGGGGGGCAGCAATGCATTACTCTCTCCAGAAAAAAAAAATTAAATGCTCCCAGGTTCCAATCTAATTCATGTTTAATGTGGGATAAAATGCCATAAATAAGTAAATAAATATAAACTTTTAACGTTGAGAACCTGATTCTCATAACATGATGTCTGTTTTAGAAGCCCTTTACCAGGAAAAAAAATCTCTGCAGTATACCCAAAATGACACAAACCAAATTAGCATACAGACCAGGAATTAGGAGAACAGCCAGTCCTGCCAACTCTGAAAAACAATGTGTTATCAAAATCTCAGACCCTAACAAACAGATCCCTATTCAGACACTTGGCCTTGCAGTCATACATGCAGAACAGAGATAGCCCCTATTCAAATTCTTTAACCTGAAATCCTAAGAAGTTAGACTCTGCATGCAGCACAATACCAGAAAAACAGAAAGAAATATGTTGCTATACACTGCAAAATATGATAGCAGATGTAAATTCTCAATGTGGACATATTCCAAACACTAAAATGAAAATAATTTTTTCTACCTTTGTTTTATTTATTACATTTGTACCCCGCTCTTTTCCACATACAGCAGCTCCAGTGCGGCTTACATAGTAAAAGAAAGCATCTTACATGGTATAGAATACAGTTGTCTGGTGACTTTGTTTTTCTGATCATGCTGGCCCCATATCTGATTGTGCTGCTTTCTGTCTGTTTCCTTGACTCCATTTCCAGGGCTTCCTTTCCATTTATTGATTTCTTTCTTCCTTTCTTCTTTATTTCTGGTCCTCTGCAGACTTGATTGTCCAGTGGATCCAGCTTCTTCCGATTTTCTCCATCCATGTGCAGTTTTTTTCCTCTCTTCCTTTTCCCTCATCTCATCTCCTTCCTCTCTCTTCCCTCCATGTCCAGTATTTCTTCTCTCTCCCTTCCCCTCCTCCATCCATGTCCAGCATTTCTCCTTTCTCCCCTCTATTCATGTTCATCCCACTTCCTCTCTCTTCCCTCCCCTCCATCCACCCACGTTCAGCAACTCTCCTCTCCCCCTTCCTGTCTTCCCAACCCTCTTCTCCTCTGCCCTCCCCTCCATCCACCCATGTCCAGCAACTCTCCTCTCCCCCTTCCTGTCTTCCCAACCCTCCTCTCCCCTGCCCTCCCCTCCATCCACCCATGTCCAGCAAGTCCTCTCCCCCACCCTCTATCCATATCCAGCAATTCTCCTCTCTCTCCTGCCCTCCCCTCCATGTCCAGCAATTTCTCCTATCTCCCTGGGCCCTGCCTTCCCATCCATATCCATCGATAGCTTTGATGCTCCTCTCTCCCCTGCCCACCCTCATCTTCCCCCAACATCCCTCTTTTTGCTCCTGCCGCCTGGAGGGTTTAAATCTTTGATTTACCTCCGTCACAGCAGCCGCAGTGAAAGCCCGTCTCTAGCCTTCCCTTCATTTCCTGTCAGTGTCCCGCCCTCGCGGAAAGAGGAAATGACATCAGAAGAAGGCGGGACACTGACGGGAATGAAGGGAAGACTAGAGACGGGCTTTCACTGCTGCGACGGAGGTAAATCAAAGATTTAAACCCCCCAGAGTGGCGGAAGGTGAGGTAAGCATGGCTCGTGGAGCCCTCCTGCCATGCTTACCTCACTTACCGCCGGGTTGTGCCACCCCTAGGAGCCAGCTCGCCTGCCAGAACAACCGGCTCACAAGAGCTTTAAAAATTTATCAACTGGCTCTTGTGAGCCGGCTCCAGCACACCACTGCTCTAATCCCATTATCAATACCACTCATAAACTAGTATCCTCTTTTGATGAGCAACTAAACATACCCTGGTCTACTACCGCACACATACCTATATGGAACAATTCCAAATTTACAATTAATTAAAAAACAAATTTCCTGGTCACATTGGCAATGCATGGGTATATGGGATCTTAGCAATTTCATTGATTCCAATAATCACACTTGGAAACCACTTTCAGCTATGAAAGTTGAATTCTCTTTATTAGACTCTCAATTTTATTAATGGTTACAGCTTAGTTCAATGTTAAAAAAGAGCAATTTACAAATTCACAAGATGCATCATACTCCTGAGCTCATTGATATAGCTAAGAGGCTCCAATCTACAAGCCATGTTGCATCCAATATATATACATTCATCTTAAGCAAATCTCCTATTAAATGTATGGGTTTGCGTAAATGCTGGGAAGAGGATATTCAACAATCTATTACAGATAAATCTTGAGAACAGATACGGAGTTCACTATTTAAATGTTCCAGATCTTCATCGATAACACAATCTCTTTATTTCTTCACACATAGATCCCACTCAAGTCACACATGATTGACCCTTCTATTTCCAACTTACGTTGGTCCTGCCAAGCCCAACAAGGCACTATTAAACATCTTACATTTGATTGTGTATGTATTCAAAAATTTTGGAAAGATATATGGCTTATTCTGATAGGCATATTCCATTTTCTGGTTCAATATTATATAAATATGTGATACTTAAAGATCAATGTTTTAGAACCACGTGGAAGACTAATGAATTTATTCTTGTTAATACTATGCTTACTTTAGCCTTGAGGGTAGTTTTTTCACATTGGAAAGCTCTGCACCAAGTCACTTATCAAGAATGGTGGAATTTATTATTTCAAACTTATAAATATGAAACATACTTTGCTAAAAGGTCACCTGGTTTTGTCTTATATAAGGAAAAATGGTCTTCACTGTTATCTTACTTTAAAGAAGTAAAATGAAAAGTGTTTATATATATATATATATATATATATATATATATATATATATATATATATATATATATTCTCATCCTCTGGGGGGGGGGGTCCCCTCTTCCTCTTCGTCTTCTCTATACTCCCAATGTTGAATCAAAGTTTTGCATTTCACTGTATTACACTGTATTACATTACAGTTGCTGTTATCTGTTATTATCTGTTATTATTTTTCTGCAACAAAAGGTAATAAAAATACTAAGACTTTAAAAAAACATGATCTTGCATTCTAAGCACTATTAATGTAAAAATAAAAGCTTCTATAAAAAGAAGCAGTCCTAGCACGGACCCCTGGGGAACCCCACTAACTACCCTTCTCCATTGAGAATACTGACCATTTAACCCTACTCTCTGTTTTCTTTTAACCAGTTTTTAATCCATAATAGGACAGTACCTCCTATCCCATGGCTCTCCAATTTCCTCTGAAGTCTTTCATGAGGTACTTTGTCAAATGTCTTCTGAAAATCCAGATACACAATATCAACCGGCTCACCTTTATCCACATGTTTGTTCACCCCTTCAAAGAAATGTAATAGGTTGGTGAGGCAAGATTTCCCTTCACTAAATCCATGTTGGCTTTCTCTCATTAATCCATGCTTTTGAATATGCTCTGTAATTTTGTTAAGGTTGAAAATTCTCTCTCATCTTGGTCCCCACTTAATTTAACCTGGTGGGGCAGACTTGACACTATCAAAATGATGGTAGTACCTAAAATTACATATGTTCTTTATAATAGTCTCTACCATTTTGCCTGGCACCGATGTCAGACTCACCGGTTTATAATTTCCCGGATCTCCTCCGGAACTTTAAAAAAAAATCGGCATTACATTGGCCACCCTCTAATCTTTCGGTACCATGCTCGGTTTTAAGGATAAATTACATATTACTAACAACAGTTCCGCAAGTTCATTTTTCAGTTCTATCAGTACTCTGGGACGAATATCATACGGTCCAGGAGATTTGCTACTTTTCAATTTGTAGAACTTCCCCATTACACCCTCCAGGTTCATAGAGATTTCATTCAGTTTCTTTGACTCATCAGCTTTGAATACCATTTCTGACACCAGTATCTCTCCCGAATCTTCCTCGGTGAAGACCGAAGCAAAGAATTCATTTAATCTCTCTGCTATGGCTTTGTCTTCCCTGATCGCCCCTTTTACCTCTTGGTCACCTAGCAGTCCAGTCGATTCTTTTGCTGGCCTCCTGCTTTTAATATACCTAAAAAAAAAATTTACTATGTGTTTTTGCCTCCAACACAATCTTCTTTTGAAAGTCCCTCTTTGCCTTCCTTATCAGCGCTTTGCATTTGACTTGACATTCCTTATGCTGTTTCTTATTTTTTTTTCAGTCGGCTCCTTCTTCCATTTTCTGAATGATTTTCTTTTAGCTGTAATTGCTTCCTTCACCTCACTTTTTAACCATGCTGGCTGTGGTTTGGTCTTCCATCCTCTTTTTTTAATACGCGGAATATATTTGGCCTGGGCTTCCAGTATGGTGTTTTTGAACAGCATCCACGCCTGATGTAAATTTTTGACCCTCGCAGTCGCTCCTCTAAGTTTTTTTTTCACCATTCTTCTCATTTTATCATAGTCTCCTTTTTTAAAATTAAATACTAACGTGTTGGATTTCCTGTGTGTACTTACTTCAATGCTAATATTAAATCTGATCGTATTATGATCACTGTTATCAAGGGCCCCAGCACCATTACCTCCCGCACCAGATCATGCGCTCCACTAAGGACTAGGTCTAGAATATTTCCTTCTCTTGTCCGCTCCTGTACCAGCTGCTCCATAAATCAGTCCTTGATGTTACATTTACCCAGTCAATATCGGGGTAATTTAAATCACCCATTATTATTGTGTTGCCCAGTTTATTTGCGTCCCTAATTTCCTTTAACATTTCTGCATCCGTCTGTTCATCCTGGCCAGGCGGATGGTAGTACACTCCTATCACTATCCTTTTCCCCTTTACACATGGAATTTCAATCCATAGTGATTTCAAGATGTGTTTTGTTTCCTGCAGAATTTTCAATCTATTTGATTCAAGGCTCTCCTTAACATACAATGCTAGCCCTCCACCAATTCGATCCACCCTATCACTACGATATAATTTGTACCCTGGTATGACAGTGTCCCACTGGTTATCCTCCTTCCACCAGGTCTCAGAGATGCCTATTATATCTAATTTTTCATTTAGTGCAATATATTCTAACTCTCCCATCCTATTTCTTAGGCTTCTGGCATTCGCATATAGACATTTCAAACTATGTTTGTTGTTCCTATTTACATCATGCTCAGTACTTGACTGTATTAATTTGCAATCTTTTGTCTGATTTTTATTTAAGGACACCTGTTCTACTACGGTCTCTTTTGTTACCTCACTATCGGGATACCCTATCTTCCCTATTTTGGTGATATCTTTGAAAGATACCTTATCCCGAATCATGCGCTTTTGAGCGACTGTCGGTCTTCCCCCAGTTTCTAGTTTAAAACCTGCTCTATCTCCTTTTTAAATGCCAATGCCAGCAGCCTGGTCCCACTCTGGTTAAGGTGGAGCCCATCCTTTCAGAATAGGCTTGTGTACTTTGAACCTCTTTTACAAAGCCATGCTACCAATTCCTGGTGTGGCAAATGAGAGGAAGCCCATTCAATTCCTATGGGCTTCCTCTTATTTGTCACGTGGGAATTGGTAGCATGGCTTTGTAAAAGAAGCCCTTTATTAAGACTTGTTTTTAATACAGCTGTATGTTTTAAACTGTAGTTTTTAACCAACATTGAAACTTTAGAATAATATCTATTTATATCAATTTTAATATCTGAAATTTATGTGCAATAATAAATACCACAACAATAGTTTAAAACATTGTATCTGTAATAATTTCTGAAAAGACACCTGAAAACCATTGAAAAGTTTTTACACTGAAATTAAAACTGTCGTCGGAGTCAGATTAGGATATTTGATTTTCTAACATACAAATACTCATAATATGTTGTTTCCCCATTCTTTTCTTTATAAATTCCTCAAGTGGTGTAGGTGATAACTACCATTTTTTTACTGCTGGAAAATATCACCATGGGGGTGATCTACACTATGTATTTGTATAAAATTGGCCCAAAATAAGTATGTTCTTATTATTGTTATTATTATTTGTTACATTTGTACCCCACATTTTCCCACCTATTTGCAGGCTCAATGTGGCTTTCATAGTACCGTAAAGGCGTTCGCCAAGTCTGGTAGAGAACAAGTACAAGGTCGTATTGTGATCGAATAAGGTCGGTATGTTTCAGTCACCAAGAGGGTCGTGGATAGGGAAGCTTGTATATTGTCCAGTATGATCATTGGTTATGCTGTGTTGCCGGTATGGGTGTTTACGTTGGATCAGTGGGTAAGCCTTCTTGAACAGGTTGGTTTTTAGTGACTTCCTGAAATTTAGGTGGTCATGGATTGTTTTCACAGTCTCTTTTACTTGGCCTCTCAACCTAGATGACCTGTTATAAAATATCTGGTTAATATTCAGCCCATGGTGACCATGCATTAAAAATTCTGGCCAAGGGTACTGACCCCCCCCCTTTATGATCCTTCCCCCCTCATAATTTTATAATCCTCTTTTTAAGATACCCCCGAAGAAAATCTTAGCCAGTCCCAGCCTCTCCCCCATACCCTCCCGGCCTACCTTTGTGGATCCCTGATGGTCTAAGGGGAAACTAGCAGGATGACTACTTACCCTTGCCTTACATGACTTGCTTTTCAAAATGTCTGCCAAGACCTGAGACTTAGATGTTTTTCAGCCATAATGGAAGATAACAAACATCCAGGACTAAAACTAAGACATTTTGAGCTAGACCTGTTTTTATAATGGATAAGGCACAAAAAGGTGCCCTAAATAACCAGACAACCACTGGAGGGAACCAGGGATGACCTCCCTTTATTCCATCAGTGATCACTAACCTCCTCCCACCCCACCAAAAAATGTGATGAAAAACATTACTTTCCAGTCTCTGTGCCAGCCTCAGATGTTATATTCAGGGCCATTAGAACAGCATGCAGGTCCCTGGAGTAGTCTAGTGGTGGGTGCAGTGCACTGCAGACAGGTGGACCCAGGCTTCTACCTCCCTCTACCTGTTACACTTGTGGAGGAAACTGTGAGCCCTCCAAAACTCACCAGAAACCCACTGTACCCACATATAGGTGCTCTCTTCACCCGTAAGGGCTATGGTAGTGGTGTACAGTTGGGGGGGTAGTCAGTTTTGGGGGGCTTAGCAGACAAGGTAAGGGAGCAGTGGTCACATGTGTACCTGGGAACATTTTATGAAGTTCACTGCAGTGCCCCCTAGGGTGCCCTATTGCTTTCCTGGGATGTCAGGGGGACCAGTGTACTAAAAATGCTGGCTCCTCCTACATCCCAATGGCTTGATTTTGTGCGTTTTGCACTTTGGTCCATTAAAAAAAAAAAAAAAACGTCCAAAAATAAAACATCCAATTCACAAAACCTTCTATTTTCGAAAACAAAAGATAGACGTTTTTGTTTTTTGAAAATGACCTTCTTTCCTATTCAGATTTTGGATTTTTTTTGCAAAATGTCCAAAGTCGGACTTAGATGTCATATCGAAATGCCCCTCTATATGGCACTTTAGACTAAATGTTCTTGGAATAAAAAAGTTTTCAAATTTTTATGGTGAATCATAAAAAAAAACTTCCTATCTTAAATCTAATGGCAGTGAATTCCTTATGACATGACTAAAGTCCCAACACTGCTTGATAACTTCCCCCTTAAATGAATTATTTGCTTCAGTCTTCACTGAAGATGTGGGGGATGGTATTAATAATCATGAGTCAGAGAAACTGAAACAAAACTCTGTAAACTTGGAAGAGTTAATAGGGCAAACTGACAAACTAAAGAGTAGCACATCTGTATCTTCTTGTCATATTTAATTGGTTTCTAACTGCATTTCTTGGTATTTGAGGATTTCTCTCTCTCTCCACACAATTCAAAGAATAATCACTTGACACTGGCATCTCAATTATCAATACAGTTCTTGTGTTTTTCTCCTTCACTGCTATGTCAAATTTTCTTTTATCCTGCTTTTTATCAGTTGGAATGGGAATGTATCAAGTGATCATAACATTTTCATTTTCCATAATTCTAGTAGGGTCATGATCCCACTGCTGTTCCAGTACAGCAATGTTGTAATGTTACAAAATTTCCAACAGATGAGATGTGCCACTTTTTTTTTGTGTCTTTCTATATAGAAATATTTTGCCATCAGAACTTCAGTGCCAGCAATGAAATGAGTAATTATTTCCAACTCTTTCTTACAGAATGAACAGATGCCTGTTGTACCTGGTTTTTTCTATGCTTGCTGTACACCATTTCATCTGTAATCTATTATCCTGTGCTGCAACTATCAATTACTCATTCTTAGTGTAGCCTGAATCTCACTTGGTTCTAGGGTACATTAAAAAAATCACTTGCTTATTCAGGCCACGCTTACCACACTTGAGCCTTCTGTCATACTCCAGTAGAGCTGGGAGTGGGTCAATGGTCCGGAATAGTGATCCGGGGGGGGGGGGAGGGGGGTTGGAGCTGCTTTACCGGGCAGGGTTCTGCTACACTGTACAATCCAGGAGCCATGCCGCACTTCAGGTGGTTTTATAAACAAACTTAACATTTATTAACTGGGCTAAAACAGCAAGTTAACGACTTGAGCTTTCCTCCAATACAATCCAAATGTTTCAATTCTCAGACAGTTTCAGTGCCAAGACTATTAATGTTTGATGGAACCTCTCTATTCAGACTCCTTCCTCCTACTGCTCTAGTCCCTGCTCCTGGATAGGACTCCCAAATCCCACTAGGGCTCTTACTCCTTCTCCAGTTATTGTGGGCACAGCAATAGCTGCTCCTTTATTTCTGCCCAATTTTAAATGGTATTTCAGGATCCCCCTTCTCCTTTCTGGTCACTTTGCAGGGCTTGTAGACAATCAGAGTTCACTAGGGTCGCCCAAATCGGCATAATCGAATGCCAATTTTGGGCACCCTCAACTGCTTTCTGTCGCGGGGACAACCAAAGTTCATGGGGGCGTGTTGGAAGCATAGCGAAGGCGGGACTAGGGTGTACTTAACACATGGGCGTCCTCGGCCTATAATGGAAAAAAGAAGGGCGTCCCTGACGAATACTTGGACGACTTTACTTGCTCCTTTTTGTTTTACGACCAAGCCACAAAAATGTGTCCTAAATGACCAGATGATCACCGGAGGGAATCGGGGATGACCTCCCCTTACTCCCCCAGTGGTCACTAACCCCCTCCCACACTAAAAGAAAAATTGTAAAATATTTTTTCCAGCCTCTATGCCAACCTCAAATATCATACCCAGCGCCATGACAGCAGTATGCAGGTCCCTGGAGCAGTTTTAGTGGGTACTGCAGTGCACTTCAGGCAGGCAGACCCAGGCGCATCCCCCCCCCTACCTGTTACGCTTGTGGTGGTAAATGTGAGCCCTCCAAAACCCACCAGAAACCCACTGTACCCACATCTAGGTGCCCCCCTTCATCCCTAAGGGCTATGGTAGTGGTATACAGTTGTGGGGAGTGGGTTTGGGGGGGTTGGGGTGCTCAACACACAAGGTAAGGAAGCTATGCACCTGGGAGTTTTTTCTGAAGTCCACTGCAGTGCCCCCTAGGGTGCCCGGTTGGTGTCCTGGCATGTGAAGGGGACCAGTGCACTACGAATGCTGGCTCCTCCCATGACCAAAGGGCTTGGATTTGGTTGTTTCTGAGAAGGGCGTCCTCAGTTTCTATTATCACCAAAAACCGGGGACGACCATCTCTAAGGACGACCATCTCTAAGGTCGACCTAAATGTTGAGATTTGGGCGTCCCTGACCATATTATCAAAACGAAAGATGGGCGCCCATCTTGTTTCAATAATATGGGTTTCCCCTCCCCTTCGCAGGGACATCCTGCGAGGACGTCCTCAGGAAAACTTGGGTGCCCTGTTTGATTATGCCCCTCTAGGTACCCTTAGTCAGAGGCAAAATCAAGGACCTCTTCCCGCTCAAAATCTCCTCTTTTATTATCCTTTAATGTCACCTCCCTTGTCACTCTTCTCTCCAGGAGCACTTTTCCTCTGCATTTTGGGATTCTATCTTTTTGTAATCCCAATCTAACAGGGGATTACATTAGGTTTCAGTTCACCTCCCCTTAACCATTTGTGTATCAACTTTTGATCAATGAATTATTCCTTGAGTAACACTTTGTATTTCCTACTGTACTTAGCTTTTGCCCCTTGCGTTTCCTCATTTGCTAATCTTTGAAGAGTTTTTTTTTCTCTTGTTTCGCAATTTCTGTTGCTTGCTTCCCATTTTATACTAGTGGACTGTCATTTATTCTACTCGTCAGGATGTTTTTCCCAAATGTAATAATAGAGACAGATTATGGATGTTTTTCGTATTTCAACACTTTCTGTATTTGCATCTGAAAATACTCTTAGGTAAGCCCAAAGGCCTATGATTGTAGCTCTCTAGGTATAATTTATTTCTATTAGGCTCAGTTCTCTTTTGGCTGGAGAAATGTATAGTCTTAACATACACTAATTCTTACAAATTACTTCATGGAAATGGAGGAGTTTATTTGTGCATCCAGTTTTTCAAGATAGGCCAGTCTACAATTTCACATTTGTATGAAAGTGCAAGAGTTATCAGCATATTAATGGTGTGTTTCTTATTCTGTGATGTTAAAGCACTTCAATATCAACATTAATGTCCTATAATAATCTTTACTAAACTTTTCTCTCAGTGCTTGATTATCACTCCTTCCTCTATTCCTATAAATTTATATACACCTTCTTGTTCAAGTTCCATTATGTTACAGTCATCAGTCAGAGAGATGCTTTCAGTTAACTGGTATTAGTTCAAGCTGATTTTTTTTATTATTATAGCGCCAACATTTTATAGTTTAATGTTGCTTGTAGATCTGATTTAAACTTATGCAATGCATCTTGTGCATGCCAAGAAATCACTATTTCATGTTCTCTTTTCTATTATGTGAAAGTTGTCTCCTGGATAATAGGTTTTGTATAAGGGTTTGAATTCACCCAAATCTCGGACTTAAATATTTTACTATCTAAATTTATTGTGGGGCAATATTCACACTGGGACAGAAGCCCTACATACTTTTCACATATAAACTTTGCACCAGTTTTCAGAGTGAAAAGTATGCACGTCATTTAGCTTTGAAACTTGTCTAGGATATCAATGTTTCAAGTTTATCTGTGAGAATTTTTCTGGAAACAGACATGAAGATCTGAAAATGCCATTTATGTGATACCTGCCAGCGAGCCTTCTCAGGAGTAGCCCCCACATTCTGGAATTTACTCCCAGAGGAGCTATGTATAACATAAGACTACCTCTACTTCAGGAAGCAGGTGAAAGCCTGGCTCTTCTCCCATGTCTTTAATACATAGGGTGACTGACTATACACTCATTCTACACCACGACTAGCTTGCTACACACACTGTAACTTAGATCAGTTCCTTATCTCTTGCTCAACTATACAACGAACTTGTCTTGAGTTTAGCTAACCATCAAATTATCCCAACTATCTCTGTACCATGAATCTTGTTCCCATCATATATCTGTTGTTGGTCCCTCAACTATATGGTAAGACACATTGTAGAAAATCTTTAGCATCATATCTATGTTAGTTGAATGATCTAATGCATGCTTATTAGGTGTGTCATTAGTATTATTCTAACATTGTATTATACCTCTGGTATTTGAATCCCAGTGCTGTTAAATATGTATATTTTTGATACTGTTTCATGGTAGTTCTATTATTCGGTTTCAATCTACATTAACTATCCACTGTCCCCTTTATCTCTTCTTTGCCCTGTCTCTGAAGGCTGGGATTCCCTTATTTCCAGCCACCAGGCCAGCTTTGCCAGCCTTCATTACCATAAAATCCTCCCACCTCCTGCCTGCAGCAGAGGCATTTTCCTGGTGGGGTGACACATGTATGTGTGTATTGTTTAAAAAACACTTGTAGGTCACAACACCGTCCTTGCTTCGGCCAAGCTAAGTCACTAGGCATGCCTACACTTGGAACCTATGGAACTTTGTAAGTCTAAGTGCTTTGAAAATGAACCCCTTGGTTTCTGTGTACGGTCAAGCAATTTTATTAAGGCCCTTTTCTGTATGTAAATAAAATTTGGAAAAACCTTTATACATTTACCACTTAAAGTCGGCAAAAGCTTGTAAGCTTTTATCTTGCAAAAGAGAGGCTAAAATCTGCATCACTATACAAAGATCTGGCCAGATGCAAGTACAAACAAAATTACCAGGAATTGAATAATATATACACAGACACATACACATATATAAATAAACAAATAAATAGCATTCAAACTAAAAGTCTGAACATGGCTATATTTTCCCCAACACAAACACACACACTATTGCAGAGTACAGACCTGTGGTGAACAGGTGCTGGAAGGAGAGCTGCTGTACCTTGTGGCTGCTGAACAATGCAGAAGGGAGGGGGGCCCCTGCAGGAGGGCCCCAGGCTGAAGGGCCTAGCACACTAGGAGCTGAGAAACACCATGAATGGGAGGTTTCCTCCACCCGAGCCCCAAGCATGCAACCAGGAGAACCAGGAGAGCCCAGGCCTGTGGACAGAGGAAGGACCAGAGCCCAACGGCGCTTGATCAGGAGCCAGCTCACCCTGACTGTAAGTCCTGGCCATAACATTCCTAAGCCGGGTGAAGAACAGGGGTCAAGAAGGCAGGTTCAGGGCCCTGGTTCCAGAGCAGGGTTCTCTGCATCCAGTATCAGAGGAGAGGTAGAGGAAGATAGTAACAGAGAGTCTGAGGAGGACGATAGTGAGGAAGAGGAGGAGGAGGAGGAAGATGAGGAGGAAGAGTCCAGGCCTGGGGCCTGGCAGAAGAAAGAGGCCCAGCAAATGACTCCTGAAGAGGTCATTAGATTGGTGAAGAGAATTAATCGAATAGAAGGTGAAATAGAGGTATTGAGGAAGCAGGTGAAGCTAGCAAAAACTATGTGTAACCTGGCTTCCACTGGACCACGAGACAAGTATGTTAAGGGAGTTGAAGCACTCCAGAAGCAGCTTACAGCAAAGCAAAGGCAGCTGCAAGAACTAAAGAACAGCAGAGGTAATCCACTTCGTGAGGTTTTCCTGATCAGGGAACACATGTAGCAGAACCAGACGCAGTCCCAGATCCAGCAGGAAGCGGAACCCAGAGACACACAGGACACCATGGTTCCAGAGACCCCAGAGGCTATGCTGAAAGGGACAGCAGGGGAAGAGAAACAGCAGCAGGCAGAAGGAGGAAAAGACAAGACTGACACAGATAATTCCCAGTTATCACCAGTATTTTATTTCTTACAGAATTCCCAAGAGCTAGGTGCTCCATCCACTTACCAGCCTTGTGGAACAGGGGCTCCTAGTCCAGTTGTGGCAGGCACTGTAGATAAGGAGGGGCTCCAGCACTGCATGCAACAAGAGAGCCTGGAACCCAAAAGAGCTATGAAACTGAAAAAAATTCAAAAACATCCATTATACTTAGAGAGCTAGGAGGGCTTAACTGAAACCACAGAGAAGAGCTTAGGTTTGCTGGGAGAGACAGGGAGGAAAGACAGCCTGGGTAATCAGAACGGTTTGAATGCTGAGGCTGGAGAAGAATCACTAGACATTGAACAAGTACGGAAGTTACCAGGAACAATGGGAGAAAAAGCAGAGCAAAAACAAGGGGTTTTGCAGATGGAGACAGAGACTGAAGAGGATGGGAAAGTACAGGAATAGAGTAGTGGAGTACTACGAGAGATGGAAGAAGCTGAGAGCAAATATGGTGGACAGAGGGCGGGAACATCATGGGAACACCACAGTCACTCATGGACAGAATTGATAGGACAGACCTCTGAGTGGGATAATCCAAGAGCTGCAGTCCAATCTCAGTCAGAAGTGCTGATGACATCATGGGGGAAGCCCGGTGACAGGCAGGGGCTCCCAATAGATTCAGCCACTCAGAAACAAGAAGAAAGAGCAGAAGGGAGCTTCCAAGAAACTCAAGCCCATCAAAGCAGGAGTCCGAGAAAGGAGAAAGAGAATTATGGAGAGTCAAGGCCCTTTTCCGGTCCCTAGCCAGGAAGCAGAGTCAGGGGTTACAGGCACAGTGCTGTCGTCTTTGCAAGTAATTGGACCATGAGGGTCTCCAACCAACTGGAGAAAGGAGAGATAGAAGCTTTGCAGGCCCAGTTGAGGATGTTGTAATATGATCAATATGCTTCTTTGCTTTTAGAAAGGGAATATGGGCATTGGTATTCCCTGGACCCTTTCCAGAATTGTAAGGTAGCAGTGGGACACGTGGTCATCTATGCTATGAGAGATGAAGCAGGGCAGCGATTGATGGACCAACGTTCTATCGAGACCAGGGTCATTCGGTATTACACCCAATTGTGGTGGAAAGAGAGCTTGGATTCTAACTTCATGCTATCATATGTGCAGAGTGCCGCAGGCTTGGGAAAGGTTTCGGAAGGGGAGATGGAACAACTTCTCAGGCCCGTTACCACAGGGGAGGTAGATGATGCTATTGATATCAGCACGCACAACTCCGGGTCCCGAAGGGCTGACCCCAGAGTTCTACAAAAAAATTCCAGCCGGTCCTGATTCCATTCTTAGTTGCAATTTTTAATAATTGTTTACAGAACGGGCATTTGGCCTCTTGTCAGTAGTGTTCTATTTTGGTTCTCCTTGTGAAGAAGGGAAATATGGAACTTATTGAGAACTGGAGACCCATAAGTCTTCTGAATGTAGATAGGAAAATAATGGCCAGGATTATTTACAACCGTCTGGCCGGGGCAGTGGGTGGTCTCTTGTCTCCAGCACAGTTTTGCTCGGTGAAGGTGAAAGGGGCAGTGGAAGCAGTATGTACCATCCATGAAATAGTGGAAAGGAGTCAAGGTGGGACAAAGGGAAAGTATTTGCTGACCCTTGATCAGTTTAAGGCTTTTGACAGAGTGTCCCAGGAGTACCTATGGCTAGTGCTCCGGTGCTATGGGATACCCGACCGGTTTATAGGGTGGATCCAGATTTTGTATCGCGATACAAGGAGCAGCACTCTGATAAATGGCTGGGTGGGCAAGACCTTTGCTGTGAAGTCAGGGGCACGGCCACCTTGCTATACGTCCTTTCCTTAGATCCATTCCTCAGAAGGTTGAGCGGAGGGTTTAGCGGTCAACTAGAGGACGTCTCTTTGGGTTCACACACATGGCGATGCATCGCCTATGCAGATGATGTCACAATACTGTTCAGTAGCAAGGAGGAAGCTGAGGCTGTGGGGGCCCAGATAAACCAGGATAAGTTCCGCAATTTGGGTAGGACAGGGCAGACCAACTTTCAAACTTCCCAGTCAGTACCCAGTAGCAAGGGATGAAGTACGGATCCTGGGTCTCTGGATAGGCAGACAGGACTATGACATGGTCAACTGGGAGAATGGGCTGGGGAGAGTCAAGGAAAGGGTGGCCCAGTGGAAATCATATATGTTGCAGTTCGTGGAAAAACTGCACGTAATTAAGACCTATCTGATACTCCTTCTCCTGTTCATATCCAAGGTCTGTTTACTGCCTATATCGTTACATGCCAGAGTATACAGCTTGTTTTTCCAACAGCTGTGGGGGAACAGGATGTATATTATCAGGAGGGAGGTGACCTATTTGCCCAAAAGGGAGGGGGGTGGGAATGGTCAACCCTGTGGTACATTTTAGTTGTTTCTTTTTTCAACAAAATCTGGGTCTTGCGGGAAGGGAGGCTGGCTTGGGCAGACAGCATGGCCTCCTGGCTTCAGTGGTACTTGAGGGATTGGGTGAGGGGAGGTCAGGCAATGCCCCTGCGGGGGAAGGCGGGATACTTGACACAGTATATCTCATCTCTGTTGAGATTTGTGAAGAGATGGGGTATCACAGTACAGGAAATCCAGAAGGAGGACAGGAGGCAGCTACAATGCCGCATTATTCAGACACACTTTTCAACACGTCTAGCCTTGAGGGACTGCCCAGGTCCAATACAGGAGGAAGGTCTGGCTTTCTTCAATTTGTCACGCCTGCCTCGGAAGATCACGGACGTGGCCTGACTGACTTTCCATAGCCTGCTTTATGTTCTAGCTAACATGAAAAATAGGAACAGCGATGATCGTAAGTGCCCGAGGGGGGAGTGCGTGACGGAGGATGAAACAATGGACCACTTCTTCCTCAAGTGCCCGTTCAATCAACAAGTCTGTCAGGCAGTAGCCTGCCAATTAGGGATCCCTTTTTTCCACCAGCTATCCTATGCAGTATATCATTGCTACAGCCCTCTGTTACTTCCAAGCTTCATTACATCGGAAGTGGCTGTCTGTACAGGAGGTTACAGGGGATGTGGTACATTTTTGTCCAGCAGCTGGCAGTGAGGGAGAGGGAGCACTGTTCTGGACTACGGTGGGCAAGGCATTGGAGGGGTTTTTTGTTTCAGCCTCCCTGAGTGGGATGTTTTGGAGGGGGGATGGTTTTTGGGCAGTAAGGTTTTCTTTATGTATTAGTTAGCAGGTTTTATTGCTTGTTTTATTGCTTGTTTGTATGCTTGTTCTTTTTGCAAGTTTCAATAAAGGCAATGTGACACATAAATAAATAATTAACTTTCAAACTAAAAGATCCACTATGGCTATATTTTGCATTCCCAAGGGCTGCATCAGTGGTAGAAAGACAGTAAAACAAGATGTAAAAGTATAATAATAAATACATATACAAAAGAAAAATGAAGACATATATTAGTCATACAAAATCACTGTGCAATAATTTGTACTTTCATCTTAAATGAAACTCATACCACTTAAAATGAAAATAAAATCCATGAATGAAGACATTTCAATATAAAAAAAATGAACTAAAAAAAAAAACCCTGTACATAAAAACAGTGATACTTCATGACAATAAACACAAATCATTAACTCATAAATGAAATACCAAATTAGTTGCAATGCTGCACTTACCTGTGAGTTCAAAAAGCTAGTCAATGTGGTTTTTAACAGCTATTCAAAAAGCAAAACCAAAAATAATCATCTCTTTTAAAAAATATCACTGAACATAAAACTCGACAAAATTCATATGTTGATCTGACTAATCTATGCATTCAAACAGGTGCCCGAGGGGTCCAATAAGCTATCAAATGCAAGTTCAAAGGAGAAGTAATATGACCGTACAAAAATGAAATACAATAGCACTAATGGATCCTATAAATATTTTACCTGATTAGATGAATCAGTTGAGTTAATTCTGCATTTGCATTAAGGAAAAAATTTTCAATAACAAGCTGCTTTTATCTTATGCAAAAACAGATAGTTGTTTACACCCTCCTGATATGCATATGATTTGATAACTTGTAGGCATTTGAAATGACTAATCAAATAAATATTGCTTTGAATTAACTTATCCTAATATATTGAAACTTCAATTTATTTGGCTTAACATATGTATTCCAACTACTTACTCACTAGTACCTATGCATACCAATACATCAACAAGACACTAGAAGGTCCCAAGATGTTTCTAAAAAAACAATAAGGACAGTATAATACATTAAAAATATCTGAATCATTTTTCATTTCAAGATAGGAATAAACTAATAAATAACTGTCTTATGTATTCCAATGACGTGCAAACTCTAGGACATCAATATGCTGTTGTTTAAGGGGCTAATGCAAGTAAGTCCTGTACCAGCTCCAAACTGCACATGCATTCCAACAGCTTGCATTTCCTGCTGACTTTACATACAGGATGCAAACTACAGTTAACCAAAAAGAAAATCAAAAGTTGCTTGAAAGTAAATGGACTACTGAACAAGTAGCAAAGAAAAAAAAACCCTTAATAGAAAAGCCTATATTATCACTTCATTTGTATATAAGGTATTCCAGAAAAACAAACAAACCATGGAGTGCATTTAAATATCCTAATAACCTTCCCATCATGCTATTGTAGTCATCAACAACTGAAAAATGTGGTATCCCAATGGCATTGTGAATAAAAAATAAAAAAAAAAACACTTTCAAATTACTCAAAGAACTTTGTAAAAATATCTATCTATCTATCTATCTATCTATCTATCTATCTATCTATCTATCTATCTATCTATCTATCTATCAGGGGTAAATAAAAAGTTATACCTCTACTTGTAGGAGTAAAACAAGCACTATAAAGCACTATGTACAGTACTGTTTCTATATAACATATAGCTATGCCAGCTTTGTTACTGCTAAAGGGTAAGAGCAGGAGGCCTGATTGCAGGGCCCAAACTATGGCTTGTGTGTGTTTATTCTGAATAATTTTCTGGTAAGAACCAAGGCGCAAAAAAAGCATCATGAGACTTCACAAGCAGGGCAAAAAACTTTACTTATACATCATGTATCATTGACCCAACACGGGCCATGTTTTGGCACAAAGCGCCTGCGTCAGAGGTCGTTCGTTCTAAATTGACTAAAATAAAGATAACAACTGAAAGCTGAACCCACATCAAAAGTGACTAAAATCCGCTCCAAATACAAGTGTAAAATGTCTGCTTGCTCCACACAGGAGTGCAGCATCCCTTAATTAAAATTTTTTAAATTTTCTGATAAGAACAACTATTTTTTACTCCTGCCTGAGCTACCTCACATCCTATATAATAATTTGCACCTCCAGCATTCCATGTCTAGCTGCCTGGGTTTGTATAATCTCCTGACATCAGCCAGCCTCCAGCGTTCCATTCCCCCTCACTGTACCGCACTCGCGTCAAGACGTAATGACATCAGAAGGCGGAACAGTGAGAGAGAAGGGAATGCTGGAGGCGAGCTGACGTCAGAAGGGATGTTACGAACGGAACGGAAGCCAGTGCCAGCCAGCCAGAGAACGTTCAGGTACAAATCAAGGAGAGGAGAGAATCACGGGACATCAAGGGGATGGAGGGAGGAAGGGAAGGGGAGGGCAGTGCAGAGGAGAATTGATGGACATGGATGGGATGGGAGGACAGTAGAGGAGAGAATCGCAGGACATGGATGGGAGCGCAGGGAAGAGGAGAATCACTGGACATGGAGGGGAGGGCAGGGGAGAGAGAAAAAAAAGCTTACATGACAGACTTCCTTAGGCCCGTTTCATTGTTGAGGAAACGGGCATGGTTCCACTAGTTTGCACATAATTCTTAGTTATTTGTGTTTTCACTTTTGATTGTTTCACCTGTTTAAAAATAAATAGCCTTTATTGTTATAATAATTGGCATGTTTCCTTGCTTTTAGTATAATGTATGAACTAAGAATTCAGATCCACATTACCCATTTGGGGGGGATGGCCATAAGTTTACTAATAGGGGCATTTTCGAAAGAGAAAGGCGCCCATCTTCCGACACAAATCGGGAGATGGACGTCCTTTTCTCAGGGTCACCCCAATCGGCATAATCGTAAGCCGATTTTGGGCGCCCTCAACTGCAGTCTGTCGCAGGGACGACCAAAGTTCACAAGGTCGTGTCGGAGGCATAACGAAGGCAGGACTGGGGCGTGCTAATGAGATGGGCATCCTTAGCCGATAATGGAAAAAAGAAGGGCATCCCTGAGGAGCATTTGGTCAACTTGGTCCATTTTTTTTCCACGACCAAACCTCAAAAAGGTGCCCGAACTGACCAGATGACCACCGGAGGGAATCGGGCATGATCTCCCCTTACTCCCTCAGTGGTCACCAACCCCCTCCCACCCTAAAAAATGTTTTTTTTGCCAGCCTCTATGCCAGCCTCAAATGTCATACCCAGCATGACAGCAGTATGCAGGTCCCTGGAGTAATTTTAGTGAGTGCAGTGCACGTCAGGCAGGCGGACCCAGGCCCATCCCCCCCTACCTGTTACACTTGTGGTGGTAAATGTGAGCCCTTCAAAACCCACCTGAAACCCACTGTACCCACATGTAGGTGCCCTCTTCACCCCTTAGGGCTATGGTAGTGGTGTACAGTTGTGGGTAGTGGGTTTTGGGGGGCTCAGCACCGAAGGTAAGGGAGTTATGCAGCTGGGAGCAATTTGTGAAGTCCATTGCAGTGCCCCATAGGGTGCTCGGTTGGTGTCCTGGCATGTCAGGGGAACCAGTGCACTACGAATGCTGGCTCCTCCCATGACCAAATGGCTTGGATTTGGTCATTTTTGAGATGGGCATCCTCAGTTTCCATTTTCGCCGAAAACCGGGGACGACCATCTCTAAGGTCGACCATCTCAACATTTAGGTCGACCATCTCTAAGGTTGACCTAAATGTTGAGATTTGGGTATCCCTGATCATATTATCGAAACGAAAGATGGACGCCCATCTTGTTTGATAATAGCGGTTTCCCCGACCCTTCACAGGGCCATCCTGCAGGGACGCCCTCAGGAAAACTTGGGCGCCCCATTCCATTATGCCCCTCCACGTGTTTGCTATAGAGTGATGGCCAAAAATATATACTGTTGCATCTTATTGCGCCCCAGTACTGCCATATTAGGCAGTTGCCTGTAATTGCTTCCTTACATCTCCATAGAATTTTATTATAGCCACTCTCCTGAATGACTTCCATTCAGCTTTTGAACATGGTGATGCAATCCTTCTGATCTCATTAGATATGACCACAGTTTTAACCTCCTGGATGACTCCTTTCTTTCTCATCTTTCTGCAATGGGGCTGTCTGGCATAGTTCTTGCCTGGTTTCATTCTTTTCTTACTGATTGTTCCTCTACTCTTTCTCTAACATTTTTTACTTCTTACTCCCTGCCTTGTGGGGTACCCCAGTGCTGTGTTCTACAAGTGATGGCCAAATGTTTGCAACTGCCACCATTTTCATCATTTATGATTGATATTTAACATAGGCAAAAGCAAGGAGTGGGAACAGAGTCAGGCTCTTTGAAACAGACCAGAGAAGCTAATCGTAAGTCAAAAACCTTTAATGGAGGATGACGTTTAGCATCTCTGGTCTGTTTCGAAGAGCCTGACTCTGTTCTCTCTCCTTGCTTTTTGCCTGTGATTCTCCGTGGGATATCTGTGATCTTTCCACTTCCTGTTGATATTTAACATATACATGAAAAAAATCAGATTTTAAAGCTATACATTGTCTATGTTGTATTTAATATCTAAAGTCATTGCAGACATTTCCTGCTAGATATCAATATGTACTGTGGTGTCCTTTTTTCTTAATAACTGTCCGTGGGGTCCTTTTACTAAGCTGCGTAAGCGTCTACGTGTGCCCAGCTTGCACCAAAATGGAGTTACCACCTGACTACTGCGTGGCTCTTGCGGTAATTTCATTTTTGGTGCATGTCCAATACGTGCGTCTGAAAATTTTTTTTTGGGCACGCATAACGGACGTGCGCCAAGTGGCATTTGGCATGCATAGGTCATTATTGCCCAGTTACCACGTGAGTCTTTACCGCTAGGTCAATGGCTGGTGGTAAAGTCTCAGACCCAAAATGGACTTGCAGAAATTTTAATTTTGCCATACGTCCATTTTCAGCAAAAAAAAGGCCTTTTTTGCAGGCGCGCACCCAAAACCCGCTCCTACACTACTGCAAGCCATTTTTCAGCACGCATTAGTAAAATGACCCCTGTATGAGTTCTAGTATTGATCTAGTCAGTTTTCTCATATCTCAATGTCTCTTGAGTCCATACTGCTTTGATTCAGTGTATAAAGTCTGCTTCAGACGTTGGGTTGTTTATGGCTACTTTCTGCTTCATCACAGTCCACAACATTTTCAATAATGTTCAAATCTGGGCTGTTGCCTGCTCAAGGTTCTCACAGTTGTGTCTGCATGAGCTAGCCATGTCTAAACAGCTTTTGTTCCATGGCATGGTGCACCATCCAGTTGGAAATGGGTTATGTTGTAAATTAGCATAAAGTTTGGCTGTTTCTCCTTGAAAACATTCAAACAGTTCCATTGTGATATTCTTTGGCAAAATCCACAGCCTTGCTTGACCAGATCCTGGTACTGCACCCCAAACCATAACATTTGATGCTTATTTTACTGTGGGTATAACATACCTGTGGTTATGTCTTTGATTTAAAGGTCTCCTTATGTGGCTACAGAAGCTGTAGAACTGAGTGAAAGTGCTCCCATTGATCAGCTGTCTACTTCTTGTACTTATGACAAAGCAAGCCGATCTTTGGTTCTGTTTTGTTTTTGCAGACAACTTTGGTTTTTGAGTAGGCTGATAAGATCAAAGTCCAGTATCGAATAATCTCCTGCATATTGTCTTGTTGTGGACTACCTGCAATTCTAGCTATATTAACATTTGATGATGCTCTTGGGGAACATTCAGCTCCCTATATGATTACATTGGCTTTACTAGCACACAACTTGATTGTTAACGCTTGAAGCACTTACAACTTTTTCTGCCTTTTTGCTCAACACATGCTGATTCACAGACAACATTTGTCTATACACAAGTCAGTCACAATATTGGCTAGATTTTGTGACTCCTGAGGCAGGTGTTTGTCACTGAAACACATATCTGTGTTGAGTCTGGCAACATTTTCATGTGTATTGCAAACTTTTTTCTGTACATAATTGAATCAGGCACTGTTTTTGTATTTTAATTGTTTATAAAAAAATCTTTATCATTATTGTTTTTTCTCTGCTAATAAATACTACTTTATGTATGTTTATTCACCTCTGTAGTCCATAGGAATTTAATTGGTCCTCCCCTACTCCCTTCCTTGAGACTTTTATGATTGCATTGTCCATTTGTATTTCCATAGCTCTTGGTCAGCCTGAGTGTGCCCGAGACTGAAAACATTTTGGCTGTTCATTTCAGCTGACTGTTGCTATGACAGTTGAATGAGCAACTTTCAGCTTCTTTGCAATTGTTTTTATTGGTATCTTTTCTTTGTACAGATTTTGAACATGCTTAGTCCACTGTGAATTCCTGGATATCTTCCCATCATCTTCTACTGAACCTCTCTAAATCTGTGGCCATGTGGGTGACAGGTTGCCCTCTGTATCCTCCCATTACACCAACCATACAGGGCTCTCCTATTAGCCTAGTGGATTTATTCAGATACCTGGAGGTGATTCTTGACTCCCAGTATTCCTCTGTGCTGCAAATCTCCATTCTGGTTAAATCATGTTTCCTTCTTTACATTGTATCTGATCCATTCACTCCTACTTTGAGGAAGCCATCTGCAAGACTCTTCTCTATGCTTTCATTGTATCTATCTAAAGCAATTGCAATGTATCCAAAACACCTTGATACATCTCCTGTCCCATGCCCATCGCTACAATCATGTGAACCACCTCCTTTTTAAATATCATTGGCTACCTATCCCATTCTGTATCCAACACAAGACTTTGATTTATAGAATATTTGGATAATCTCCTAATAGAAAAATCTATAAGCCATTATTAAGATGGACTTGGAAAAATCCACTTCTTATGTTTAGGATAAGAGGCATAAAATCTGTTTTATTCTTGGCATCTTGCTAAGTACTTATGACCTGGACTAGCCACTGTAGGAAACAGAATACTGGTCTGTCCCGGTATTCCAACACATATGTTCTTATGACTTTATGGTCCTACATCAAAGGACACCTTCCTAGCTTTCCTATTTGAGTTTCCCATACGTCCCTTCCTGCTCTCTGCGATCTTCTGCCATTCACTACCTCTTTCTTCTTTCAATCTGTTGTTCTTATCTGGAGTCTACTCGTCACTTGGCCTTTTTTAATATTGTGACCTCTTTGGAATTCATTTCCATCCTCCCTCAGGAAGGAACTTCTATCAGTAATTTCATGTGACCCTAAAAACTCACTTGTTTTCTTCTGCCTTTCCTAAATGGGTGGCTAGGTAGATGATCCTGCAGCCTGTTGTTAACTCCTCCCCTCTTAACGTTTCCTCTAATTTTCCTGCTTCCTGTCAATTGATTGCAGTTCCTTTCCTTTCCCTGTAGATTTATTGTATACTGCTTTGATATTCCGAAGGAAAGACAATTTATTTATTTGTTTGTTACATTTGTATTCCACATTTTCCCACCTATTTGCAGGCTCAATGTGGCTTACATAGTACAGTAGTGGCGATCGCCAATACCGATATGAACAAAGTGAGGTTATGGCAGAGTAATGTTCAGCGTGATAGACACATTGGGGGTCATAAGGAGGGAGAGTTGGGTTATGTCCAGTACAAACTTTTATATTGTTGTGTTGCAGGGTTAAGGCATTAAGGTTGGGTCATTAGCATATGCCTTTTTGAATAGGCTAGTCTTTAGGAGTTTCCGGAAGTTTAGGTGGTCGTCTGTTGTTTTCACGGCTATTGGTTGTGTGTTCCATAGTTGAATGCTTATATAAGAGAAGCTGGATGCTTAGGTTGATTTATATTTGAGTCCTTTGCAGCTTGGGTGGTGGAAATTTAGGTATGTTCATGTTGACCTTGTTGTGTTTCTGTTTGGTAGGTCTATGAGGTCTGTCATGTATCCAGGGGCATTGCCGTAGATGATTTTATGAACCAGGGTGTAGATTTTGAACGCGATACGTTCTTTGATTGGGAGCCAGTGCAGTTTTTCTCGTAGAGGTTTGGTGCTTTCGAATCTTGTTTTTCCAAAAACACCCCCAAAAGTTTTTTTTTAAAAACCCTCGGGTTACATATGAGAAGCTTTCAAATAAATAAAAAAGCTGTCAAATTAAAAACAAACAAATATCTAGCGGATGCATTTCAACTAAAACGTAAAGCAGAAAAAACACAATGCCTTATACTCACCTCACAACATAACACAAGTAAATTCACTACCATTACTACACCAAACTTTCCCCTCCCTGTTTCAAACACTCTGAAAATTCTTGGAGTTACCATTGATCGAAATCTCACACTCGATAACCACGTGAAAAACACAACTAAGAAGATGTTCCACTCCATGTGGAAACTCAAAAGAGTTAAACCTTTCTTCCCAAGGTCCATTTTTCGCCACCTGGTACAGTCAATGGTACTAAGTCACGTGGACTATTGCAACGCACTATATGCCGGCTGTAAAGAACAGATCATCAAGAAACTCCAAACAGCCCAGAATACCGCAGCCAGACTCATTTTTGGAAAAACAAAATATGAAAGTGCAAAACCAATAAGAAAGTGCAAAACCACGTTCAAGATCTGCACGATTGTTCATAAAATCATTTACGGAAATGCCCCAACGTAAATGATGGACCTCATCGACCTACCACCCAGAAATGCAAAAAGATCTTCCCGAACTTTTCTTAACCTACACTTCCCCAGCTGTAAAGGATTAAAATATAGACTAACACATGCGACAAGCTTCTCATACTTGAGCACGCAGCTGTGGAATGCACTGCCAACTAACTTAAAAACAATTAACAAAATAGCTAACTTTCGCAAATCACTAAAAACCTCTCTCTTCAACAAGGCCTACCACGAGAACCCATAACCTAACTATAACACTCCTCCACTCCGCCCTTACTCTGAATGTCTTCTATCTATAATCACCTGAATAATTCTTTTTGTCATCCCTTGATCTCATTATAACTCCAGCTGTATCATGTACCCTGTATGGTGACGCCATAACAGGTCTCTGTAAGCCACATTGAGCCTGCAAATAGGTGGGAAAATGTGGGATACAAGTGCAATAAATAAATAAATAAATAAATAAAACACTTTCCCCCAAATTCTATATATGGTGCCTTAAGTTGTGCATGCTAATTTGGCTTCATGGCCAAATTGCGCGCACAACATAGTCGATTAACAAGCCAATCAGTGTCAATAATTGGCATATAACAACCAATTAGCAGAACTAATTTGCTTTAATTAGAATTTACACACACAGCTTTCTAGGCATATTCTATAATGTGGTGCGCATAAATTCTCATGCATGCAGTCAAAAAGAGGGCATGGCCATGGGTGTGGAATGGGGGAGGGGGAGGGTTGTGGACATTTAGAAAAACTGTGCATACCATTATGGAATATACCCGATTTGCACCTAACTTAGGCACAGGTATTTAGGCCTGGTTTTAGGTGGCCTAAATGGGTGTGCCTAAAGTTTAGTCGCACAAATAGCGTGTGAGCATATTCTATAAACTATGCATATCTTTAGGCATAATTTACAGAATCACGCTAACTGCATGGGTTTTCAGCACTGATTTTTAAGGCGCCATTTATAGAATTTGGCCATTTACCAATACTGGAGCATTTATATAACTGAAGTAGGCAATTTGATTTATTTATCTAGCTATACTTTTTCTTTGATGTTATCACTGTATTTGCTCACCATCATGTTGATTAAGAGGTTTTCGAAATTATGTATGTGTGCATAAGTAATTAAAACATGTTCCCTGATCAACTGTCTGCATGGGACATTTGAAAGCATTGAATAGCCTTTCCACTTTTCCTTTTGGTCTCTATAGAAGGTTTTCCAGTTGCACAGCACTTCACTAAATGGATGGTCAGTGAATGTAGCATTTGTCACAATGGTTGCTTGAGTAGCATGTTTTGTAATCATTTGGGTTTTCTTTTCCAGTGCTCTTGAGGTATGTCTGTTTAGACTGATGATGCCCTTGATCTTTCAGTTGCTCTTCAATATTCTAACGCATTTATTAATGACAGAGTATTCAGTACTTTGGGGAATTTCCATTCCAAAGCTTAAACATAGAAACATGACAGCAGATAAGGGCCAAATCGCTCTCTCTATTATTCGGATATCTGTCGCAATTACTAGCTACCAGTTACTTTTTTGAACCTGCTGTGAAGTTCAGATTATTGGCTATTAACATTAGCCATGTAACATATAGTAACATAGTAACATAGTAGATGACGGCAGAAAAAGACCTGCATGGTCCATCTAGTCTGCCCAAGATAAACTCATATCTTGAATTTGTACCTGTCTTTTTCAGGGTACAGACGGTATAAGTCTGCCCAGCAGTATTTCCCGCCTCCCAACCACCAGTCCCGTCTCCCATCACCGGCTCTGGTACAGACCGTATAAGTCTGCCCTCCCCTATCCTAGCCTCCCAACCACCAACCCCTCTTCCCCCCACCTGCTCCGCCACCCAATTTCAGCTAAGCTTCTGAGGATCCATTCCTGCTGCACAGGATTCCTTTATGCATATCCCACGCATGTTTGAATTCCGTTACCGTTTTCATCTCCACCACCTCCCGCGGGAGGGCATTCCAAGCATCCACCATCCTCTCCGTGAAAAAATACTTCCTGACATCTTTTTTGAGTCTGCCCCCCTTCAATCTCATTTCATGTCCTCTCGTTCTACCGCCTTCCCATCTCTGGAAAAGATTTTTTTGCGGATTAATACCTTTCAAGTATTTGAACGTCTGTATCATATCACCCCTGTTCCTCCTTTCCTCCAGGGTATACATGTTCAGGTCAGCAAGTCTTTGGTCATACGTCTTGGAACGCAAATCCCATACCATTCTTGTAGCTTTTCTTTGCATTGCTTCCATTTTTTTAACATCCTTCGCAAGGTACGGCCTCCAAAACTGAACACAATACTCCAGGTGGGGCCTCACCAACGACTTGTACAGGTGCATCAACACTTCCTTTCTTCTGCTGATCACACCTTCTCACTATGGCCACCGCCTTGTCACACTGTTTCGTCGCCTTCAGATCCTCGGATACTATCACCCCAAGATCCCTCTCCCCCTCAGTATCTATCAGACTTTATCATTATTATTATTATTACTTGCATGCCTGCTTAATTGAAAACACTGTCCAGTCACTCTAATGAAGGATAGATACATGCAGTAGATTGGGGCAGGGGTTTTAGCTTAACTAGGCTATTTCTACTGGGAAAATTCCAGCAAATCAAATTACACTTAGAAATGATATGCAAATTACTATCCTAATGTTAAAATAAAATATCATAGGACATGGGAAGAGAATTTTTCAAAATGATATCTATTGTGTATGTCAGTGAAACAAGCTCCTAATGAATGCATTTTAAGTTGTATTTATTTAGTTAGCAGAATGTGAATTGGTTTAAAGACATTTACCAGACATTGTATATTGTATCTTCTATTTGTATAGGCAGCTGAGTTGAGGCAAAATAGTTCTTGTATTTGAAAATGTAATGTATTCGTACCGTTTTCATCTCTTGATCTAAACATGCCCATAGAAATGTCTCTTTATAATTCTGCTAAACGTAATGCCCTGTGGATGTTTATGCATACATTTAGCCAGGCAGAGGAAGGCAATTTTCAGCCAAGCAGTTTTATCCAGCAACATCTCTATTCTTCTGTGTATAGCTGATTGTGAAAGGAAAAAAAATGAAAACCTGAACAAAGAGAACATAAAGGGGATGAATGGTGAAAAAAGGAATGAAAAACTGTGAACTGAGAGCAGTAAAGCAGTAAAAAAATGAGAGAGAACTAAAATAGAAAATCAAGAAACAAGAAGACAAAGAAAAATAAGGCAGTCCTAGAAATAATTCAGAACCAGAGACAAAGGTATGAAAATAAATGACGAATGGAAAATCAGTGCAAGCAGAATAATTTTTTTAAAGTATTAAATATTATCTGACTTGCATTTGCTCATGTTTGTTGTCTTTGAATCATGGTAGACTCAACCATTAAGTAACTTGATTTATTAAACTCTGTAGTAGAAAATTTACCAAATTGTTTCTTTATCTTCTATCAGTAATAAAATACTTGATGGAACAGGACAACCAGAAACGACTCACAGAAAGAAATGTTGAGAGAATAAAGACTAAAGAAGTGGCAATCATTGTCAGCACTGCACGGGAAAAAATATGCCAGGACAGAAAGAATGGTCTAAGAATCTAGACTTTGTCATTTCTCTATCATAAAAAGTGCTAAGAGGATGAGCAATTTTAGCAGGCTTGTCACTGTCATTCTAATCATCATCATTTGTGTTATCATCACCATTACTGCTACCATTGTACCCTCTCATTCATTGACAACTGGAAGCTTATTGCTATCTGAAGCCCAGTAATTTCTCTTCATTGTCTTTTCTTCATTTTCTTTGCTTTTGGCTCATTTTTCTGCCCATCACTAGAATACACTGTGTCCTTATTTCCTCCTAATACGCAGAGTGACCCAGCCTGACCTTCTGAACTGAGTGCTGCTCTAAAATGTACTATATTTAGAACTGGGTCTCTTCATAACTTGTGTAATGCTAAAGAATTGATATAGTACATTCAAACTCAAAGCAAGCCTTGCTTACGATTAGACAGTTGAGTTTCAGAGAAACTGCATTTTCTAGATAATGTACCAAAACACTATATTTGAGTACAGAGGATATGCAAAGAGGACTCACCAAGAATAGAAGAAAGAGGGGAAACATCAAAGGAAAAGCTACAAAAGGCAACTGATGCAAATATAAGATCTCTTGATCAGACGTGTTGTTTTTTTTTTTAAGTACCTAAGTAAGGACATTTTAAAACATCTGAGCAATAATGCAGAAACTGAAATAGGGAGAGGAAGAGAGAGAGAGAGAGAGAGAGAGAGAGAGAGAGAGAGAGAGAGAGAGAGAGAGAGAAGGGTTTGGAGCTGGGTGATAAAAGTTAGACCAATTAGTTGGAATAACAAGGTAGTTATCTGTGATAGAGGAGAATATAGACAGGAAAGAGAGAGTAGCGTGGGGCAGAGTAGGATCCAGAGTGATGAGGAAATGTTAGATGGACCTGTGATTGGATTGAGTTTAGCAGGAAGATGCAAAGGATGTGGAATAGGAGGGGGGGGGGGGAGACAAATAGAAGGATCAAGAGAAGGAGAACCTGGCAGTACCCTGCATGGAGATTGATATCTGTGCTTGGAAAAGGCTGCCTAAGTTAAACCTCATACCTAAAGTATGATAAGTAAAGTTAATAAGACCATAAAGGAATCATCCATTGGCATTACACAGATAACCTGGATACAATATTGTGCAGCAAAAATTATTATTGAAAGAATTCTACTAACAAGGACACAGGGCCAGAAAGAGAAAGATAACAACTCCTTGGAAAAACTATATTGAAGGAAAAATAACATTATGTGCAGACGAGTCCCTAAAAGATGGGTATCTCAAAGGTCTAGGACCATCCAAGATGATAAAAAAATGTTCTGCCCCCCCCCCCCCATTTGCACTGAGGTGGATGATAGGATAGATAATATGACTACAACTAACTAACTACTAATCATTTCTATAGAGCTACTAGACGTATGCAGTGCTGTACACATTATATGCAGGTACTTTGTCCCTAGAGGGCTCACAATCTAAGTTTTTGTACCTGGGGCAATGGAGGGTTAAGTGACTTGTCTAAAGTCACAAGGAACTGCAGTGGGAATTGAACCCAGGTTGCCAGGATCAAAGCTTGCTCTACTAACCAGTAGGCTACTCTTCCACAAATCCCTGTAATCCTGTAGTTCCCTGTAATAGGCTCTTTCAGAGCACATGTCCAGTTCCCTGTGTGTTATGGAACTCTTTCTATTGGCTTCCCTTGTTCTCTAGGCATGTAGGGCAAGTATCCCCCCCCCCCCCCCCCCATTTCTCTCTCCATCAGGTCTAAAGAGTTAGTCTGCAACATATTTCCTCTGTGAACTGAAACTGCCTATGCTGAATTGTGCTGTATGATCTTTCCAAGCTACTGTGACTCTATCAAAGATTTCACCAGTGTAAAAGTATAAACAGTATCACTATTCAGTGTATTGCTGAAAACTCCCAGTCTCTTTAACTTGAGAGAGCTGGTGGAGAACAGACTCCTAATTTGTAAGGCAAATAATCTTGTCCAGCACATGTGAACTGTAAGTTATCTTTTTGTTGTTTGATGACTACATTAAAGAAGATTTTGGTTCAAGAGTTCTGAGTCTTCTCATAGTGATGTTCTATACTCTGGTTTAAACTGCATTCCAGTCACCCAATGAGAGGCAGAACAAGAAAGATCCAAAACATCAAACTGAAACATGATGATTTATGAGATCTTAAATTCATATGCTGCAATAATAAATTGAAAGTAGCAGCAGAAACACAAAATCTGTGAAAATATTAAGGAAACAGAACCAAGAGATATCAAAATAAACTACAGGGAACTGGAAAGGAGCATTAATAAAGTGGAAATATAAATGAATAAAACTAAAACTGAAATAGAAACTTGCATGAGGATCTTGTAGAGTACAACATAGGAGCCAACATTTCCAAATGTCTAAGGGTGCTCACCACAGCCCAGTTTCCTTTCACCCTTACTGCTGCCACCATAAAAGGATTAATTCTACAACTTCACTCATAAATACTGTGCACAGAGCACCAATTCTATAATAGCATCTGCATGCTAAAATGCCATTATTGAATACTTAACGCACAAAGTTGGGCACTTAATTTGTAGAATAAGGTCAGTTGTGCACACAAATTAATTTAAAATTGGCTGTTAATTGGAGTTAACAGTCAAGTATTGGCTTAAATTGGTGTCAATTGGCATTTGCACATGCAACTGACCTTAGTCACTATTCTAGAACCTGTGCGCTCATTTTTTGTCATGCACAACTTCTAGGTGGGTGGGTGTATGGGAGGGGCATGGGCAGATCAGGGGCACACCTAGCAGTTATGCACACATGTTATTGAATTCTGGGGGTTATGCACCTAACTGCTAGGTGCAAGCACTTACACCAGCCTTTGGTACGGCCTAAGTGCTTGCACCTAAAATTAGGTGTGAAATTGTGAACTTATGCTAATATTTTATATCCTGATAGAATTCATGGTCAGCATGCATCATCCCCGTGCCTACATTTTGGCGCCATTTATAGAATTTACCCCATGACTAGCGTGCCAAATTTGTACAATAATGCCTAGGACATATGTGTGTAAATACCAATCCGTGATATCATTTGCACATGTAAGTGTGCCTATTCTATATCTTAGTGCGCACAATTGATGTCTAAATTTAGACACCTTTTATAGAATTGCCCTTTATATATTAGAGATTTGTATTAGTGTCAGTCATGATTTTATAGTCCACTACTTTCAACATGACAGCCTTACAGAGTGGATTACCATATATATGCTCTCAAAACATTCTTGCATGCAATATAAAATCCCCTATATAGTATACAGCACTCTAAAACAACAATCCCACATATGATTTATAGTAATGGTCAAATACAATGATTGAACTAACCAAGTGAATACTGGGCCAGAATAAGCTGAAAATTCATTTATTTTTTTATGTTCATTATACTTAACAGCACTTATTTTTGTTTGGTTAGCATGAGGCTCACTAGGGATCAAACCCCATAACACTTGGGAGTAGAGGCTAGAGGCTTACAATGGAAAATACACATTTAGGGCTAGTCACACCTAAAAAATTAGCACCAAAATGAAATATACCTAGGCGTAATCTATAAAGTATACCTAAGTTTAGCCATTCTTTATAGAATAAACCTAAAATTTTGCACGGTTTATAGAATATGCCGAGCCCCTGTCTGTGTAACTAAATTTAGTCTCGGGCAGTTACGCCAAGTAAAATTTGGTGTAAATGCTCACGCCTAGATTATACACAGACCGGGTGTATTCTATAACAATGTGCATAGATTTTAAAAATGCCTACAACCCGCCCATTCCACGCCCATGGCCATGCCCCCTTTTCAACTATGCGACTTAGAATTTACACACATCATGTTATAGAATATGCTTAGACAGTATTGTGCGTAAATTCTAAATAATGCCTATTAGTATCAATAATTGCTTGTTAAGTGGCAATTATTGGTTCTGATTGGCTTATAAGGAATTAATTTGCACACGTAAACACAGAATATGACTGGATTTGCACACGCAAGTAAGTTGCACTATATAGAATCCAGGGGTTGAAGAGCAAACCAGTGAATAGTTATCCTCTGGGCTTCATAAGGCTTGTCAAGCCCCTGGAAAAGCTCTTTGCATCTGTATTTGGTTTTAATCAAGGACACAGCCCCTGTGGGTCTAATGGGTACCTCCATATAATATATGTACATTGCCTTGTTTGTATCTTAGAAAGGCAGTATATCAAATCCATGACTCCTTCCCCTTGGGGGTTTGCCTTGTTTTCTGCTGCCAAGAGATTAGCTATTTACTAGTTTTTATCTTTCCTGTGAAGCTCCTATTGCCTTGGTCTTTCCTGCCTGTCCTTGAAGGTTGCCAGTGGTTAAGGTTTTCAGGAATCTGTAATGGATATAATGAAAAAGATTGCCATACAAACCTCTGTCTTATATATTCATTAGAATTATTCTGAAAACCTGACCCATAGGTGGCCCTCAAGGCGTGGGAATGAAGACCAATGTTCTATGGTTTCAGCTCTAGGTCATCATTCTCTGTTTTTAAGCATCATGTCCTCAATCCCCCATGAGCCTAATAGGTCAAGTAACTCTTGCTTATTCCTTGTCTTATCTTTACTTCAAGATGATGTCATCATGTATCTGAGATTAGCACCATTTTCTTGTCATTTCTTACTTAGATTTCAGAGGAATAGAAGTTTGTACTATAAAGACATGGACTTGAAAAGGCGCACTGAAAATGGCTTGGCGTAGTGCAGGTGCGGGTTTTGGGGGCGCAAAGAATCATTTTTCAGCATACCTGTAAAAAGGCCTCTTTTTTTTCCCCTGAAAATGGACGTGCGGCAAAATCAAAATTGCTACGCATCCATTTTGGGTCTCAGACTTTACCGCCAGCCATAGACCTAGCAGTAAAGAATTTGGGTGGTAATGACCTATGCATGTCAGATGCCACTTGGTGCGCGTCTGCTACGTGCACCAGAAAATAAAAAAATTTTCAAACATGTATATCAGATGCTCGCAAAAAGTAAAATTACCGCAAGAGCCACATAGTAATCAGGCGGTAAGTCCATTTTGGCGCATGTTGGTCGTGTATAGATGCTTACACAGCCCTCCGCTTCCTAATATAGAAGTAATCTAGTAGTTACCGTATATCGGGCAATGGTATTTGATCTCAACAGCATCTTTTTCTTTTTCTTTTCTTATATTTCCTTCTGGTTTTTCTGTGGTCTATTTCCTCCCTTCTTTTCTTTGGGAACTAATGGAATTAAGTTGGCTAGTTATTTTTCTTTGATATGATATTTTGTTCTTAAAGTATATTAGCCTCTAAATTCCCTGAGTTTTGTAACAAGTGATTTTCCTTTTTGTAACAAGTGATTTTCTTGTATAAATTGTTAAAATTATGCATTAAAAAGTAGGTGAAAGCCTGGTTTGTCGATAAAGGTGAGCTGGTTGATGTAGTGTACCTAGATTTTCAGGAAGCTTTTGACGACGTTCCTCATGAAAGACACCTGAGAAAATTTCTCTCAGTGGAGGAGGGTGAATAGCGGAGTGCCACAGGGATCTGTACTGGGACCAGTGCTATTTAACATATTTATAAATGATCTAGAAATTGGAGCAACAAGTGAGGTGATTAAATTTTAAAATGACACAAAACTCTTCAAGATGGTTAAAACAAATGTGAACTGTGAAAATTGCAGGAAGACCTTAAGAAATTGGATGACTGGGCATCCAAATGGCAGATGACATTTAATGTAGACAAATGCAAAATGATGCACATTGGGAAGTTCAATGCAAATCATAGTTACCTAATGCTGGGGTCCATCATGGGGGTCAGCACCCCAAAAAAGGTCTAGGTGGTGTTGTAGGCAATACAGCAAAATCTGCCCAGTGTGTGGAAGTGGCCAAAAAAGCAAACTAGATGCTAGGAATTATTAGGAAAGGGATGGTAAATAAGCCTGGGAATAATACAATGTCTTTGTATCACTCCATGGTGCAACCTCACCTAGATTACTGTGTTCAGTTCTGGTTAGTGTGTTTTTTCTTACTAAAAAGGTGTCGGTACTCAAATGCCAGGCCTCCCTTCAGGGGTGGGGTGATCACTGAGGGATCCACCCTACAATAGCCAGGCCCCCTGCAATCAGTTACAGAATCTATGACAAGGCAGAATTGGTGTGTAGAGCTTGAATTCTTTCATTAAAACTTGGGGACCATGGGTTAATTTTAGCAGGCAATGGAAAAGATGCTGGTACTCAGTACCCCCAAGTAACCCCTCAAAAAAAGCCCAGGTTCTGGTCACTATATTTAAAAAAAGATATAGCAAAATTAGAAATGGTTCAAAGAAGAGCAAACAAAATGACAAACAAAATGATAAAGGGGATGGAACTCCTCTCATATAAGAAAAGGCTAAAGAGATTAGTATTCTTCACCCCATCCCTAATATTCAGTGCTGAACCATATCTGGCTACCAGTGCTGATTATCTAGGTCTTTGGCAGACCCCAGAAGTTATCTGGGTGATGCCAGTATTCAGTGCTAGTACCCATGTAACTATCCAGGCAAATTAGGAGAACTTTTATGCAGTCCTACATGCCCAGATAGCAGGGGTGAACTCACAGTGATCTGGGCCCCTGGGCAGAAAGGGTCATTGGGCCCCCCCCAGGTTCCCGCCACTGCTGCCACCCACACCTTTGTTTCCAGTACTCCTCTGCACACTACAGCCCCCTCATGCTACCATGAAGAGGTCTGGTGACCTAGTGGCCTTTTTGGGGGGGGTCAGGAAAGAACCCAGCACTGCAGCTTCTTCTTAATGGCTGCCGAGACTTTTTGCGGCAGTCTCGTGGGTCTTGGCAGTCTCAGAAGTCATTTTGAAGATGCGGCGGTGCCGGACAGAGCAGTGCAGTGGGCAGGAAGGAGTGGTGTTCTTTCCTGCCCCTGAAGAAGCCACTAGACCACCAGGGCCTCTCAAAGTAGGTCCAGGGAGGGCCCACTGAGGCTCGGGGGGCTGTAGTGTGCAGGGGGAGGGAAGAGAAGCACTAGGCCCCCCCAAAACCTCTGGGCCTTCAGACACTGCCTGGTTGCCCATATGGTCAGTCTGCCCCTGTCAGATAGTTATACAGGCTTTGGCACCGAGACTCTGCCCCCTAGACTGCTTCTCCATTAACCATCGTACCATAGTAGTTTGTGCTAATATTCAGCAGCATTCTCTTGTTAAGTGCTGTTGAATATTAGCTGGGACACAGTCAATACTATTTAATCAGCTAGGCCTCTCTTATTCAGTTAAATAGTGCTGAATATTGACCCTGTCATGTGTACAGGTTATTATCCTCCCTGTCTTAAATTCATAGTGGACATGTCTTTTCAAAATTCAGCATGTCCACATAGACAAGTATGTCCTCATAGACTTTTAGTCAAGCAGATGAAGGCATTGCTTCAAACAGATTAATCTAGATACATTAAATCATTTTAATATGCCTTGATTACTTTGAATATTGTCTTTGTGATATAATTTATGAGTTGATTTATTAATATTGAAACTGGAAAGCAGACTGAGGTGAATAGCTGTTTGAACAGGCTGGGAGCAAACACATGCATTATGAAAAGCTGGAGCAAAGATTGAATGAGGTGAAAAAGGCAAAATTAAGCACTTAGGTACCCTTTTACAATGCTGCTGTAGAGCTACCATGGCATTTGTCACGTGCCAGTCTGGCATTACCACCGGCCTATCGCAGGAGCTGGCGTTATTGCCACCCCAATTGTTCACCATTTCAGGCATAACAGAATCTTTTTTTGGTCCAGTGCTGCCCAGTTATTGTAAGGTTAGGGTAGGAGCCCTTACTGTCTCTAATAGGTAGTGGTAAGGCTCCCCCTAGAAATGACCACATGAAAAGTGTGCAACTTACCGCACTGCCATTTCCTTTTTTCGGCCTTTTACCAGAGGGGCTTTGGCGTTTGGCAGATCTACATGCCGATGATACCACAGGGCCCCTCTACCGCAGCTTGGTAAAAGGGGCCTTAATGAGGGATTTTTAATATGCTCGTCTGTAGAATATGTTATTTGCGTCACTTCATGATCATTACCCTTATTGGACATACATAATTATTCTGGTGGCACTCACCCTGTAGCAGGTTTTTCTGATCTAATCTATGACTTCCTTCCTTTTGTGTTCCATGGTTCCTTTCACTAACATAGGGATTCTTTTATTAAGCTGCAACAAAAAATGGCCTTAGTGTACCCTTGCATAGGTTTTTCCCACGCACAAAGGCCATTTTTACCACAGCCATAAAATAGCCAATGTAAACATTTTTGTATTAATGGCCATGTGCTAATGGCCATTGAATAAAATTACCACATTTAGACTTACCACCATCCATTATGTAGGCTGTAAGGGCTCATGCAATAATCCTGCGCTAACCAGTTAGTGTGCGTCTTCTCAAAAAATAGAAAAAAAGTTTCACGCGTGGATTAGCAAGCAGTAAAATATTTACCGCTGCTTTAACATAGTAACATAGTAGATGACGGCAGAAAAAGACCTGCACGGTCCATCCAGTCTGCCCAACAAGACAACTCATGTGTGCTACTTTTGTGTATACCCTACTTTGATTTGTACCTGTGCTCTTTAGACGTGTGTTAGCACCTAGCACAGCCTAGTAAAAGGCCCCCATAGTAACAAAGTAAATGACAGCAGATAAAGGCCTATATGGTCCATCCAGTCTACCTAACAAAGCAGTCAGAGTTATGCCTGGTGATCTATGTAGGTTGCACCCATCTACGCCCTGTTTTAAAGTGCTAAGATTAAGTTTTGCTTTGCTTCCATCCTAGCGGTTAGTGCGGTGGACTTTGATCCTGGGGAGCTGGGTTTGATTGCCACTGCAGCTCCTTGTGTTCATCATTGTAAAACCTTCAAAATCTTTAAAAAGTTTTTAAAAAGAAAGCAAAGACTTATCTTTTATTCACTGGTAGTAATATCTTCCGCTAATATGGAAATTCAACAACAGCTGATATACTCCAATTACTGGTATACTCCAACACAGCACTGTTTTTAGTGACTGAATGAAGTAGAGATTTTTTATTTTATTTTTAAAATTTATATATTGCCTATAACCTAGGTAGGTTAGAAATATAACACATAAAAACAAACAAACTCAGGAACATCACTACCTGAAGAAGCCAGTCACACGGCAAAACCCAGCACTGCATTGGAGTATATCAGGCCTGGTTAAAAGCCATTTCCAAGCAAACTTTGATAAATTGCCTGTATATAATAGATTCTATAAACTCTGGAAGTAAGCTGTTTTTGACACAATGCAAGTACTATGGTGGGCATTGGTAGTAAATTTGAGAAACTGAGATCATACTCTATATACACTGACTTAGGAATGAGGTTCTTTATTGTCATGGTATACACAAAATTAAATCACCACATGAGAAAAAAACAACCACATGTAAGCAAAAAAACTTACAATATCAAGACAACACTGAAATATTTGCTGAAAATGCAGGAAAGGAGGATAAAAAGGATCTTAAGAAGCGATATTCCCTTCTATGGCACAATCCATCTAACAAGGCTATTGCTTATCATTGGTCCAAAAAACTTCTCTAAAGTAGATTGATTGTAAATATGTCCTTTTTAAACATTCAGTGCAATATGAAAAATATAATAAAAAAATATTTCATCTGATAATCATCTCAATACCAGATGAGACCTGTTTCTCATTACTAGCCACTTCAAGGTGTTTTTTCTTTGTATTCTGTCATCTGCATTAAAAGGAAATGTACTTGTATAATAACCTCATGTTTAAACCAACCAATTTACATCAAGGGGTCGATATTCACAATGAGTTAACTGGGAAGGAGAGGCTCCTGCTTGGTTAAATTGTGGTGAGTGGGCCATCCCTGGGTTTTTAGCAACATTTAAACACATTCTACTGAAAATCTGGTGTGACTGTCAAAGAATTCACCAGTTAGTACCCGGGCCTTCTAAGGGCAGAATCAGGAAGGAGCTTCGAGTTATGCAGGCCTTGGTGATATTCAGTGGAGTGTCCATATAGCTAATGTAGGGCCACACAAAAGACAGTCCTAACTTTGCCTGGGTAGGTATGCAGGTATCACCCTGAATATCAGCCATATCTGAATAACTTTTGGTGTCGATGATGACCTGGCTATTCAGTGCTGGTGTCCAAATAAAGTCCAGCATTGAATATCCAGGTCTAAATTAGATGGCAGTGGTCAGAACTTCTTTTAAACCATCATTGAACTTTGGATCCTCAGTCAGATGCAGAAAACCATCAATAAGGGACATTGAAAATCAAAATCTTCATCAGGCCTGTCACTGACATAGTACTTATCATGTCTCATGAAGATGTGTGAAAACTATGAACTCATTATGTATCACTGTTACATTATTTTGAATTTTACATAGTAACATAGTTAGATGACGGCAGAAAATGACCTGCACAGTCCATCCAGTCTGCCCAAGAAATGTGCCACTTTTTTGTGTATACCTTACCTTGATTTGTACCTGTCTTTTTCAGGGCACAGACCGTACAAGTCTGCCCAGCACTATCCCCGCCTCCCACCATCGGCTTTGGCACAGACCATATAAGTCTGCCCAGCACTATCCCCGCCTCCCAACCACCAGACCCGCCTCCCACTACCGGCTCTGTTATCCAATCTCGGCTAAGCTCCTGAGGATCCATTTCTTCTGAACAGGATTCCTTTATGTTTATCCCACGCATGTTTGAATTCCGTTACCGTTTTTAATTAAGAAATAATGTAGCCTAGGAATAATGTAGTTAGGAAGTATTCAGCATACATAGATGTTTATTGGTTATAGTCAATTATATACAAGGAAAATAATAATATATATCAAAAGGCAATACAAAATATCAATAAAAAAATCAAAGAGTAACGCACATCACAGAGCTGGATCACAATATACTGTGAAAGCTAGATGATCCAAAGCATCATATAAGGACTTCTTCCAAATCAGAAAATAATAAAGAAAGAGAAACATGAAATGACAGTCATAATGCAGTGCCCAAAATATCCCTATTTATTTAACAGGATTGCCTCCAATTGTAGAAACTCAGTTTATAAATAATGTGCACCGTAATAGGTTATTAAGCAATTACACAGAAAACAAAAGGAAGAAAGAATGAAGCACGTAAAGTCAATACATGGTGATTCTAATTGCAAGAACTATTTCCTCCTAAATTGAGTGGTTTTCAAACTGTCAGGAAAAATAATTACTTTCTGACCATAAAAAATATCACCAATCTTAAGAAAATAAGTTTTAAAATGTAAAAAATGTACGTTGTGTGTAGGAAACTGTAGCAGCCCAGCCTCTCTTCTTGTTCCCAACTGAACATGTATTGCTGACTTATCATAGGCAGGGCTCGTGCATTCTGAGCTCTTCAACTTAGTTCTGGTATGGTATAGTGTGGTAATTTTCTGACCGCCCAATATTTAGCGCTATTTAACCAGTCAGAACAGACGCTGACTGGTTAAATAGTGCTTAACCAGCTATTTGCGGTTAGCGGCTGGCAGATAACCGGTTATATCACATGATATAACCTGCTATCCGCTGAGTTTTAAACTGGGTTTGACGGTTATATTTGGCCACGTCAAACCTTGGTATATCTTTGGCCAGTTTAAAGATAACCGGCTATGTCTGAATTTCAATCCTCCAACTGGCTGAAAAACCCCCCAAATATTCAATGCTGGTCACCGTGAACAGCCCAGTATTGAATATCCGGGTACAGCGCGGACCGTAGGAGACAGCTCGGCTATCCCCATGGTCTGAATATCGAGGCCAGAGTGTTCATTTGCAGGGTTCTTTGCTATGGCATACAGTTTCTAACAGTGGACAGAGAAGAAGAATGTACTGGGAGGGGGGAAAGGAGGGAGAGCATTGCTTGTGGAATGGGGTGGACCTTCAGCACTATTGCCCTACCAGTTTTTTGCCCCAGAGAGCATCAGCACTGGGAAGGGGGCAGAGTTAGAGCTTGGATTGTTTGACCCTTCTGCTGTCCCTGAGGAAGAGCACTAGTAGTGGGGAGAAAACAAGAGAGAGTGCCTGGAAGAGAGAGAAGTCGGGAGGAGAAAGAGTGGATCAAAACATTTTGGAGGGTAAGAGAGAGAGTGAGTACCAGGAAAAATGGAGAACATAGGAGTCAACTTTTCAAAATTATTGGGGGTGCTAAGTCCAATGGAAATAACCCCTCCCTGGAGACATTCAAGGAATTTTCTCAATACTGGGAGTGCTCAAGCACCCACAGCACCCACAGAGTCAGCTTCTATAGAGGGGAGAGCATATGCCAGGAAGAGAAAGGGAAAGGAGAGAAAAAGACAGTGTGTGTGCTGAGGAGGAAAAGGGTGAATGGGCTATGTCGGCATTAGAGCATGGCAGCCACTAGCATGGCTTAGTAAACAGGGGGGTTAGATTGTAAGCCCTTCCAGGGACAGGGAAATACCTGAATGTAACCTACCTTCATCTACTATGAAAAGAGGTGTGAGCTAAATATAGATAAATAAGTTATCAGAATCTCATACCCCTTGACCCCATCAACCCAAACAAAGTAGGCAAACTATGCCTATAATGTACAACACTTCCTTAAAGTAATTCTTAAGCAAAATAACAGCAGAAAATAGCTGTGTTTTTAGAAAAATTTAAGAGATCTCAGCTTCCTAGCCCTAACAACATTCTCAAAATGTTCATTTTGTCTATGCAACTCAAAAGTATCTCTAACCTATGCAGATGCAGCTTCTTGTCCATCTAAGACCTGAGCTTCAACCTTCCCTTACATATATCTCTCACCTGTTGCAACACTAATTATGTTATTGCATCTTATCAACTGAATCATGAGAAAATTTAACAGCTTGACCTGTAAAAACAAACAAATCTTGCTGGTAAGGTATATCTTTCATGGAAACTTCTTTGAAACTCAATGGGTCTGAATAGAGGAACAGAGGGAAAGAGTTTAAGTCAAAAGGATCCATGGATTCAGTGAGGGAAACGCCTGTGCACAAATAGCTAGCTTGAGACCCATCCTCCACTGTTTATTAAGAAAGTGTTTCCCAGAGAAAAAGGTGGAAGTTCTCCTTAAACAGTGGACGCGGACAAAGGTGAGATACCAGCCTATGAGCTGCCACTCACGGAAGAATTCACTACCACATGTTTGTCCTTAGGGCTGGGGGTCACAGCAGGAGCCATAAGGACAGATCTTATCTTCCCTTTCCTCTTGCCCATCACACTAAGTAAGTTGGGTTATAGCCATAGAATAATCCCAAAGTGGCATTGAAGGGACACCAAAGGGCCATGTTCCCCTGTGGTCTCTCACCCTTCAGTTGCATGAACTCTGCGACATGCCTTGTTTAATGTATCCATTCAAGGCAGGGAGCAGACCTTCCTATCCAAAACCAGTCTTCTGGGTCCCTCAGCATATGGAACTCATGCCTACCAGATCCCCTTCAATTGAACAGCCGGAGCCTCACTCAGCTCACAGGTTAGTGATGTCTTTCCTATACAGAACTTTTTATGTTTGAGTATTCTATTATATTCTCATAGATGAATTAAAAAAACGAATTTGCAAGTTTACTTTATATATCTTGCCACAAAGAATGAAAGCAGAATGAAAAGGGTAGAAAAAAAAAAGAAAAAATTCCCCTCCTTAAGATCAGACAAATTTGAAACCTGAATTCCTTTAAAAGGTTTGGATTGTGATTCCCACAAGGCAATAGGGCCTGGAATAAGGTGGGCATGGCTAAGGGAAGCTTGGGGAAAGCTGATGAGTTAGCAGGCTTCCAGGTCCATTGATTAGCAATCCCAGCTCTTTGGGAGAGGAATTTAAGGGCGGTAGGGTTTCCATTATATAGAACAAACATAGACATAGAAACAGACATATGGGGAGGCAAATACAGTGAAATGGAGGGTTAGGTCAGGAGTTTCCTTCCCTCCCCTTCTCAGCCTCCAAGGTAAGGCTCTCCCCACAGCCAGGAAGGGAAATCTTCACCCCAGAGACAGATAGCTTTGTGGCGATTTGTAAAGGTCTCCATACTGAGTTACTGGGAGACTGAGGGGAAAGGGAAAAGGGGACTGGAGCTTTCCCAAAGGCTGGCAATCTCCATCACAGACAGAGGCAGCTGTGCTGACAATTTGGGTAAGTCTCCCTAGTGAATAGAAGGGAGCAGGTTATGTTAGAAGATCAGTTTGTACCATATTAGGTAGTACCTGTATACCCTCTTAATGATTGACCTTATATAATTGAGAGATGCTCACAGCTTTGCTTGGGAATTAAAGTATGGCTTTTATTTAGCTCAAATTAATAGTTACACATTAACAATTTTAATTAAGTTCTGATTAAAGAAATATGTAGAAACGTATGATCCCTGTGTCTCAGTAAGGTGTTATGTTTAATGTTTCCACACAGAGTCGATACCACATATTTACTCTAGCTTACCCCCTGTTTGCTTGAATGAATTTAGACTTTGCTAGCTGCTGTTAGGCCAGTACTGTTACGAAAAGAGTTTGATTTGAAAACAGAATTTTACTATAGCAGCATTCCTGATGTTAACTCATCTCTTTTTATGGAGAGATCCATGCTGCCCCCTTTAGTGAGACATCTTTTTCCATGGCACATCTTTCCAGGCCCTCTGCTGGCTTTTACATATTCCAACTCATTCACTCTCATTGTTACTCATTCTCTCTCTCTCTCTCTTACTCTCCCTCTCTCACTCTGGCTAATATCCAGGAAATCCCATATTATATAGGATTTGTCTCCATAGCCATTGATTGTATGTCTTGTTATTGGCTGTTGACAGGCTAACATGGAAGTAATGAAGCTTGAGAATTTATGACTGGTCTAGTTTAATGAGTCGTGGGGGTTGGCCCCATGATGCAAAGGCCTCGTTAGCTTAAGCATACACAACTCATTCTCTGATAGGCCCATCAAAGGGGAGTTTCTGCAGTCCTACCCTCTGACCATCTTCACTGGCAGGCATAATCAGACTTGGGTTGTCATGTCCTTGGGCTGTGCCCGGGTCACCTATTGTATCATGATCTTGCTGTCCTATGATCTCACCTAAATAGTCCAGCTCCATGTTGCAATGCTGTTTGATAACCAGCTTGAATCAATAAAGCTGACAACTTATTCTCCTAAAAATACAGTTCAGGCTTGTACTGGGCTGCTAAGAAGCAAAGTCTAATTTAACCTAACTCCCCTATAGCCTACAGGCACAAAACCACCCCAAAACTAGTCAAAACCGAGTTTCCCTGTGGCTTTTAATCGGGACAGTGATTTGAAAGACACTATTTCTTAAGCCACAGTTGCAAGGAGGATAGAACTCAGGTGGGAGGAAAGGATGTGCACTGAGCAGCACAATTATGCTCAGGGTGACTCAAAAAACCAATTGTGAATGTTTGCTCTCCTACTTTATGAAAAGGAACAGGGGAGGAAAATATAGAAGCTATAATATAAGTCTGTGGAAACAATACTGAAGTGAGTAATCCACTGATATTATAAGTGGATCAGGGCTGGGAAGCAGCAATGATTCATGAAGAGTGCTTATGACAGCTGAAAGTTTATTGGGGATTTACTATCCCACCCATCACATATTATCATCTAGTTGGCGTACAATCTAAAATTACAGAAAATGACAAGGAAGGAAAAACAGGACATAGCAAGTAGGATAGGAGGGGATGAACTACAATTTTAATAGGCTAGTAAAGAACAGTACATAAGGGGGAGGAATAAGGTCATTCGAGCTCACCTCAGAATGACCACAGCATTCAGATATAGGCATCAGCGAATAAAAAAGTTTTAAGCTATGATTTAAAATTTTTTAGTGATGCCTGTTGGCGGAGAGACTGCGGTAGTCAATTCCAACGTAGTTGACCTCAAAATGAAAAAATTGCTTTTCTAGTATAATAAAATCTGAGGTAGCACTATGTGATTATCGTCTATTTAAAAATTTGCTATACTGCTGAACTATACAGGTTGCAATGGTTTACAAAAAGAGCTGACATGATTGAGCAATAGCATAATGAAATATCACTGCCAGACCTTGATGTAGACTCTTGACGCACTGCTGATTATTCAGAGTGGTCAGTTTGGAATGTGGTATTTAAAATAATGGTTGGCGACTTCCGGCGGAGACATGGAGCAGTGAAGACATAAGGAAGAGCTGCTCCGGGGCGCCTCATTAAATCAGCGCTCGTGAACCTCAAACCCGTCGAGGATTGCAGGAGAATCAAGAGGGAGTGCACCGCATAAGCTCCGGAAGTTGGGGGAGTCTGAGACGCCGCGGATGGCATCCAAAACAGCCCGCAAGGACCCAAAAGAAAAAACCCATGCTGCAGAAAATAAAATGGCGGGCAGGGCCGCGCCATCATAGCCGTCGCCAAGCTCGTTGTGGGCAGCAGAGATCACAGAGGAGGTGAGGGCGGTGGTCAAGTAGGCGGTGGGAGTCAAGCTACAGTTGATTCTAGACAAGCTGGAAGGGCTGACAGAGAGGCACACACAGATGCTCAACGAGCTGCAGGCAGTACAACAGCGAGTGGGGCAGGCGGAGGAGGATATCCTTAAGGTTGTGGAGGCACAACTGAGACTCCAGGCACGACTCACAGAGGTGGAGGTGAAACTTGACGACCTTGAAAACCGTTCCAGGAGGAACAACCTCCACCTCGTGGGGCTGCCAGAATTGTTACCTGAACGAAACCTCTGCACTTTTCTTGAAAGATGGCTGCCTGGAGCGCTGGGAAATGAGGAGATGGAGACAACATTGCGGGTAGAAAGAGCCCACAGACTTGGCCAGAGGAGGGATGATGCGGAACGACCAAGAGTGGTAATATTTAGGATCCTGAATTATGCACATAAGGCGCTTATCTTACAAGAGCTGCGCGCAGGAAAACGCCTGGAATATAAAGGTAAAAAAATACTTTGCTTTCAAAACTACTCTACCGCAGTGTCAGCAGCGCGGAAAAACTTTGCACCATTATGTACTAAACTGTTTGGGCTGAAATACAGATTTAGCCTCTTATACCCAGCAAAGCTCAAATTGATTGAAAATGGGCAAAGTGGTGTTCTTTGAAAAAGTGGAGGAGGTGACCATATATGTGAATAAAATGCTGGCTAAGGGTCATGAGGGCTGAGATCTAGGAGGAGGCCTGAAGAGAGCGGAAGTATTCATCTGGGATCAGACGGTTGGTGTTGAGTGTGTTAAACCAGTTCACAGTTACAAAAGTTTAAAGTTTAAAGCTGCAGCAGAGTCAGACTGAACAGAGAGTAGAGAATTTGGTGATGTAGATGTTGAGGAGTGGTGATAAGGGAGTATACTTTTAAGACAGCTGCATTTGCAGATGACCTCTTGGTCATACTCACGGAGCCTAGGCGATCACTCCCTTATCTTATGGAAAGTTTAGAGGAATATGGAAACTTTTCGGGATTCCGATTGAATCGCTTGAAATCAGAAGCCTTAGCAAGCACTGAAGAGCTAAAATGAGCATGGGATGACAGGTTCCCCTTAAGATGGGCGCAGGGGTCTTTTAGATACCTGGGAATACAACTTCCAATGGACACAAGGCTACTATATGGTCTCAATGTCACCAAGTTACTAAAATAGACAAAAGAGCAATTGTCCAGGTGGTCAATGCTGCCATTGTCCCTGATGGGATGGATACAGTTATACCGAATGATAGTATTCCCACGATGGCTCTATGTACTCCAGGCGTTGCCATTACGGTTGACAAACCGAGATGTGGCGGCACTTAGAAGACTGGTGATAAAATTTTGTTGGGCAGGCAAGAAGTCTAAGATGAAGTGGCAATATTTAATGGGGAACTGGAGGAAGGGGGGGTTAGGAATACCGGATATGCGAGTGTACAACCAGGCAAGTCTCTTGAGACATTTACGGTACTGGATATTAGGCACAACCACATATACGGATGTGGGGATGGAGCGAGCATATCTTCATCCATGGCATCTGAAACTGCCTGAAAGAATTAGAGATAGCATATTGCTGGAGCCGATGTGGCATATGTGGAGGGAACTTTTACAAAGATGGGGTCAGGACCCAGCCACCAGTACATTAATTCCACTAGCTGGGAATGATGATTTCACGCCAGGCAGGGAAAATGTAGTGTTTCGTAGACTACAGGAGCAGGGAGTGGAATTGTTAGAGGGCCTCATTCAAGAGGATGGCACCTTGATTGCCGTATCGGACTTTCAGCAAAGGTGCTCAGGGGGATTAGCGGAGGTAATGGCCTATCACCAACTATCTCATTATGCATAGCCTGCCGAAAGAAGGGCTGTCTCCTATATTTGGGAGACAGCTGCGGGAATTTTTAGAGGGATACGCGCTGGGACAGGTCTCGGTATCCTGGTTCTGTAAAGAATTAGAGAAAGGACAACCGGAGAGGCAAGTACTAGAGGTGGCTGTAAAGTGGAGTGCAGAAGCACAGCAACAAATTTCTGAGAACCACATAAAGAAAGTCCTGTTGGGAATACCGAAGGTAGTCCACAGTGCAGAACTACAAGAATGCCAGTATAGAGTTCTACATAGAGCCTATTTCTCTCCCAGAAGGGCATTTCATGCAAACATACCCAATACTGATAACTGCCTAAAATGTAAGCAGGGGAGTGCAACTATGGCACACTGCATATGGCAGTGCAGGTACATTAAAAACTTCTGGTGGGGACTGGGTAAATTCCTGAGTGGGGTACTAAGTCATTCGATTGTCCTCTCCTTTGATAAAGTACTGCTGGGTATACCAGGGCAGTGGGGGGTGGGCACACAAGGGGAACAATTGTTTCTGAGTAAATCTTGCATAGTGGGGAAAAAGTGTATTCTTAATCACTGGGTACTGGATATGCCCCCCTCTCACTGGTATTGGAGGAACAGGCTGCACCAACTCATGCTTTGGGAATCGAGCGACTGACCCCAAAGAGGCAAGTGAGATTTCTAAGTATCCGGGGAGAATACATAAATATGATATCACCAAGAGCACGCAGTCAAGTACTCAATGGACTGCCATGGGGTAACAGAGGAGAATGGAATAGATAGGATATGGGATATGCAAACAGGTAGGGGGGAAGGGGTGGGGAGGGGAGGAGAGAGGGAGTGTGCTTAGATAGTGAAAGGTTCGGACCACGGGTCTTTTATATTAAAAGTCTTGTTGAAGCCACATAAAATACAATAGGAAGACGTTTTGGGATGTGTCTTGGTTGAACGAACAGCTGGATAATACAATTGTAAGCTGTGATTGTACCGTGGATTTGTTGTTTCCATACACTGCATATATGCACATATGTGCTTATGTATGTGTGTAAATGCTGAATGGGTATAGAATCCTCCTGAATCCTTCTACTGTAATATTAGGCCATAATCTTGAACTCTATAGGCCAAATATTGAGGGACATTCAACTAATGGATCACTTATTGGTAGTGACACAATGTCTTATTGTATGTACCTGAAAGGCACCCAGTACCCCTCCATTGCATGTTGGTTTCAAAAGATGTACTGCATTTACACAATGAAAAACCAGTCATTTATGATAAAAGATATATCAACATGAAAATTGGTTTTGGACCAATGAACAGTAGGTTAACATTTGTGACCCCTTCTTACCCTGGAAAGGTGTGTTCTTAGAATAATGGGGCCTTTTTACTAAAGCATAACATATGCTAATGGACATTACTGCACGCTAAATGTTGTACATCCTATTTTATACCTATGGGCCATATGGTACTTAGTGCATGTTAATGTCAGTTGAAACATGCTAAGCTTTTGTTTGTTAAGGCCAGGTCACCAAGCATGGTGTTTGGGTATTCGTTCTTTTTTATTATTATTATTATTATTATTATTGCATCTTAGTATGTGTACCTCTAATTATTGTAAAGTTTCTTTTCCTCAATAAAAAGTTTATGCAGAAATAATTTCTAATACACATTCAAAATATTATTAATGCAAATGTGTAGAACTAAAAAAAAATAAACCTCCAAAATTGGAAATTAATTTGGAAAAATACTGTATGAAAAAGAACAGAAAATTATTTGAACATGCACATCCCTCGAGGCACAGGAAAGAGATCCTTCAGCCAGCCATCTATCTTATATATGAACAGGAGGCAGGGAATCCCAGAAAGAGAGTGCTGCCCTGAAGCTACCAAACAGAACCAAGTTGTAAAACATATTTTTTTTCAGCAGCAAAATGTTGGCCTTCGTCAGGTTTGATAGCAACTGAAATAAAAAATCCTTTTGGAAGTATTTCTCTTTAAAATCAAGGGGCCCTTTTATTAAGCCACAGTAGGCCTACCATGGGCCTACCGCACGCTAAAAAAGCACTACTGCAGGACACGGCTGAGGCATCCCACAGTAGTGTTCTGCTTAGCGTATGCTAATCCCGCTCTGGAAAATGTTTTTTATTTTCCAGCACAGGAGGCGTGTCTGGGGCAGAGAGTAGGCATGCCTGCGCTAATTGGGTAATGCGGGCACATTACCGTACACTACCCAATTAGCACAGGAGTAGCATGGGAGCCCTTACCACAACCTAAATAGGTGCAGTAAATGACCATGAGTTTCCCCTGAAGAAGCCTGTATTGGTGAAACAGGTCCCCTTAGGGATCGGGTCTGAGATAGAAGAAGCTTGAGTTAAGTGCTGATATATTTTATGTATTTAAAAAGATGCACCGGTTGTTTTTGCTGTAAAGTATTTTTATAAGCAAGCTATGAACCACAAGTATATGTAAAATCACTGAGAGGTTTTTTGCCAATGATTGATCTTAGTCATTGGGTTGCTGTGACACTCTTGTTTTAGTGATAGAGTGGACTTAAGTTTATTTTCACAGCACAAACTCGTGACTACTGAGGCTTTTTCCTCTCATTAGCATTTTCTTTGATGAATAAAATAAAAATAAAAATTATAAAAACATAAAAAAGATAAAAAAGAGAATGATTTGAATTTGAGAATCAGAAGGAAGCAATAAAAGAAGAAAAAAAATGTTTTTTGAGGTGACTTGAGTTCCACATATTTTTGTTTTAAGCTGCGCTTTACCAGTGGAATTGTTCTTTGGTTTTGAAATTAACATATGGCCATTAAAAACAAAATTCAACCACAGCCATTTTTCAGCCATGCCAGAGCATGTGGCAAACCCATATGCTAATCGCAGCATCAGTCACTTTCTAGTGCGCCTCAGTAAAAGGACCCCCAAGTTTTAATAAGTAATTTTGGTTATTAAATTAGTCCAGTTATACACAAAAATATTAAAAAAGCAACTTGGATGACAATTTTGCATGGAGCAGCATTTAAGCATTTAGGAGGATTTTCTGATCAATGTAGCCCTTGTGAACAATACAAGTGATTTCTAAGGGAACTGATCTTTGAAATCATTCTCTTCTAACTATACATTTAATATTTAAACATTTTCTAGTCCAGTATAATTTCAGCTGTTAGTACAGGCTGTTTGTAATTATTGAGGAAAGATTAGAAATACAATATTAAGTGGTTCAGTAAATTGAGCCTTTTTTCTAACTGAGATATGTGGGGTACTTTGCATCATCTAGAAACCACATTGAAATAGGATAGGAAATTATACTGCAGTTACATTGCTAACTATTTTAATATGATATGCGTATCACAGATAATACAAGCTAACAATTTAAACACTGGCCACATAATTTGAATGTTAAAGTAAATGAGGAGCCAAGAATTAAAGGTTCAGAGCTGAAAGTGCTAAGGCCTTCAATGACACACTCTTCTATAAAGCAGCAGTGCCTAGGCTGGAATATGATTGATATGATTGACCCAATTAAAATTTCTGTACCCTATGAAACTGATTCAAAATTTCAGTGCTTTCTCCAGTTTACTTAATGTAGGAGGTCTGGAAAATAAGTATGAATGGCATGTGGAAAGGCATTTTAGAAAGGACATCCAACTCGGACATCCATATTCTAACTCAGTAGGTCACAAAAGGATGCCCATCTCACTGCTGCTGGGCCTACCTAAGAAAAGGTACATCTGAAAACATATCAGTGGACACATTAATATACCTACTAAACAAACTGGATTAGTACAGACAATGCTATCAGAATAACTGGCCTCTTTCACACAGATAGACCCTCACCAACTTAAGCATGGAAAAAGTAACCACAAACTAAACAAATAAACTAAAACCCCAAGAAGCTGGACTCTGTATACAGTATAACACCAGAAAACTAGAAACAGTAATGCAAAATATAAATGTAGCAGAAGTAAACTTAAAAATGGATACATTCCACTCACTAAGGGCCCCTTTTACTAAGCAGCAGTAAGTTCAACGAGGCCTTACCGCTCGCTAAACAGGAAGTACCACCAGGCTACAGCAGCAGTCCAGCGGTACTTCCCACCCCTAGCCCGCCGTCATATCTGGTGCTATCTGTAGTGCTGGAGTGTACCCGGTGGTAATCGGGCAGTGGGTGGAGGTAAGGGCTTCTCCACGAAATGGTCAAGTGGCAAGTGCTTTACTTGCTACACGGCCATTTCCTGCAGGAAAGAGAGACTTCCCTTTTACCTGCTGCGGTAAAAGGGGGCCTCGGCGCCCGTGAAAAACATGCACCGATGCCAGCACAGGCCCCCTTTTGCCGCAGCTTGGTAAAAGGGTAATTAAAGGCCCTGTTTAAAAAGGCACACTAGCGATTTTAGCACGTGCTAACCATGTAGATGCCCATAATACTCCTATGGGCATCTACACGGTCAGCGTGCGCTGTGTTAGTATGCACTAAAAACACTAGCGTGCTTTTGTAAACAGGGCCCTAAATTAAAAATTAATACGTATAAAGAAACTAAGGGGCTCCTTTACGAAAGTGTGGCACGCCTACTGCTGGCTTGCTGCAGAGCAATTTGGCTCTACCGCATGCTATTCCCAGCACTAGAAAATATTTTTGTGTTTTTCAGTCCTGAGGGCATGCCTGGTGGTAATTGGGCAGCGCTGTGCACTGCCTGGTTACTGCCAGACTGCCCCAAGAAATGGTCGTGCGGCAAGTGTTTAACTTACTGAACAGCAATTTCCTTTTTTTAAAACCTTTTACTGGCTGCAGTAAAGGGGGTCTTGGCACCACAGGGCCCCTTTTACCACCATTCGGAATCTCCTGTTTCTCTGTCAGGCTGCAATACGGTATTACTACTACTACTACTAACTAGCATTTCTAAAGCGCTACTAGGGTTACGCAGCGCTGTACAATTTAAACATAGAAGGACGGTCCCTGCTCAAAGAGCTTACAATCTAAAGACAAGAGAACAATCTAAAGACAAGTGAACAATCTAGAGGACAAGTGAACAGTTAATCTGATAGGGTGGATAGATTGGGGCATTCTATCTATTTCCACCAAACATTACCCCTCTGGCTCTCTCATCCCCTACCATTCAACATTGCCTCTCTCTCTTTCTTCCTCCCATTCAAAAATTTCCCTGCCTCTCTAAGCCCTTTCTACGTCTCTCTCTTTCTTCCTTATATAACATCACCCTTCTATCTCTGATCCCTTTAACATTTTGGTCACTCTTCTTTGAACCTTTTCTAATTCCACTATATCTTTATTGAGATACAGCAACAATAATTGAATGCAGTACTCAAGATGAGGTTGCACCATGGAGCGATACAGAGGCATTATTGTATTCTTGCTCTTATTTACCATCTCTTTCCAAATAGCTCCTAGCATCCTGTTTACTTTTTTTTGGCTGCCACCACACACTGCGCATGTTGCTTAGTTTTAGTTGGAATTGTGGGTAAGGAAATTGACATAAGCTTTGCATATCATGGTTTTAAATAGCTCTTCCATTTTTGAGAACACACCAGGAAGTATTACATTGAGGGGCATTTTTGAAAGGGACGTCCATGTTTTGATATGGACGTACTTGCAAAACGTCCCTACCCAGGGGCGGGGAAACCTGTATTTTTGAAGCAAGATGGACGTCCATTTTTCATTTCCAAAATACCATCAGGGAGTCCAAATCTTTAAATTTGGTCGTCCCTAGACTTGGTCGTTTCTGATTTTCGGCAGTAATGGAAACCAAGGACGTCCATCTCAGAAACAACCAAATGCAAGCCATTTGGTTGTGGGAGGAGACAGCATTTGAAGTGCACTGGTCCCCCTGACATGCCAGGACACCAACCGGGCACCCTAGGGGGCACTGCAGTGGACTTCATAAATTGCTCCCAGGAACATAGCTCCCTTACCTTGTGTGCTGAGTCCCCCAAAACCCACTCCCCACAACTGTACACCATTATCATAGCCCTTATGGGTAAAGGGGGCACCTAGATGTGGGTACAGTGGGTTTGTGGTGGGTTTTGGAGAGCTCGCTGTTTCCTCCACAAACGTAACAGGGGGTATGGACCTGGGTCCGCCTGCCTGAAGTGCACTGCACCCACTAAAACTGCTCCAGGGGCCTGCATACTGCTGTCATGGACCTGAGTATGACATCTGAGGCTGGCAATCAATATTTTTAAAGATAATTTTTGAGGGTGGGAGGGGGTTAGTGACCACTGGGAGAGTAAGGGGAAGTCATCCCTGATTCTCTCTGGTGGTCATCTGGTCATTTCGAGCACCTTTTTGGTCGTAAGAAAAACATGATCAGGTAAAGTCATCCATGTGTTCATCAGGGACATCCTTGTTTCTTTCTTTTATGGGTCAAGGACGTCCAAGTGTTAGGCACGCCCAAGTCCCGCCTTCTCTATGCTTCCGATACACCCCCTTGAACTTTGGCCATCCCTGCGACGGAAAGCAATTGGGGACATCCAAAATCAGCTTTCGATTATACCGATTTGGACGACCCTGTGAGAAGGACGTCCATCTTCCAATTTGTGTCGAAAGATGGGCGTCCTTCTCTTTCAAAAATGAGCCCAATTGGCTTCCAATAAATTCCCGGATTACTTTTAAGATTTTTGTACTTGTTTATCAAATTTTGTATGGCCTATTGCCTAGTTAAATGCAAAATCTGATAGTCCCTATTTGTAGGAAAAGCATTTCTTGAAGGCAGATCTACCTCATGTTTCATTATCCAGGTTGTAAGAAACTTCATTATAATTCTATTCATACTACAGGTTTTACCTACTAAGCTTCAAAGTTGTGGAATTCTCTGCCAAACTCACTAAGATATGTTACTGATTACCTATTATTTCGTAAACTGCTGAAGGCATTTCTATTTAATCAATCCCTCACCTGTACTAGTGCTTGTTAGTTCTTGGGTATGTTAGGTACCTTGTCTTGGTTACTGTATGGAGGTGATATGTACGGATTGTATACTTTGTAGGCTCAAATTACATGTATTTTTGTTAATGTTTCCTGTTAGCCTCATTGAACCCAAACTTGTTTGGGATAATGTGGGATATAAATATCTCTAATAAATGAATAAAGACTTTACCATCATGCACAGCCTCTGTTGTTGTTTGTATTGAGAACAGTTTGTATCCATGCTATTATTAAGTTTTAAATGATGAAGTTATTTGAATTGGCTGAGTATGATATGAGGCACTTTATTTTAGGTGCTGTTGGTATTGAATATGATCAGTGTTGAAGCTGTTGCAAGTACTAGCAGTTTGTACTTCACATTTAGGACTAGATTCTATATATGGCGTCTAAAAAAAATTTGGCGCCAAAACCCCCTGCTCAGCACTATTCTATTACCCATGCATAAAGTTAGGCACTGTTTATAGAATAGCACTTATGCCCGGGAACCACAACTACATTTAGGTGCAGCCATTTACACCAATGGATACGTGGTGCAAATGCTTATGCCTAAATTAGGCATGGATCCCACCTTATTCTATAATTACACACAGAACTTATGCATGTGTGTACATTTTAATTCATTCTAATTAGTGCCAATAATTGTTTGGTAAAATCCATTTATTGGTGCTAATTAGCTTGTAATTCAATTAAAGTTTCAAACTAATTATTGGTAAGCTTGAGTGTATCAAAATTCAATTAAATTGCACATGCAAATTGGGCATGTACCCAAATTTGCGCATGTGGGGGCCCTTTTACTGAGCTGCGTAGATGCCTACGCATACCCAATGAGCGTCAATTTGGAATTACTGCCCAGCTACTACATGGCCCGGGCTGTAATTTCATTTTTATGTGCATCCACTACACTCAACAGAAAATAATTTTTATTTTCTGGTGCGTGGTGCTAACCGGGTGGTAAAAGGCATTCTACATGCATAGATCATTACCACCCGGTTAACGCGTGAGACCTTACCACTAAGTCAATGGGTGGCGGTAAGGTCTCAGACCCAAAATGGATGCGTGCCAATTTTCATTTTGCCGCACGTCCATTTTTGGCCAAACTTTTAAAAAGGCATTTTTTACAGGTGCAGTGAAAAATAGATCTGCATGCATCCAAAACACACGCTTACACTACCGCGGGCCATTTTCAGCGCACCTTAGTAAAAGGACCCTGCAATTTTTAGAGCTTTTTATAGAATTTGGAGGTTAATGGTTCTAAAGGGATGCTGTGAGCAATGGTGATACCTGCCTGTCTTTTTTTTTTAATATAAGTGCTATTATTGAATACCAAGAATAACATCAAAGTAAGCAATATACAACAATTAGCACCAGTCATCCAAAGAAACCAGTAAGGAAAGATGATATCCAAGTTAAAACAGTTTGTGTGCTGCTTCTTTAGCTCATCCAGGTCACCAGTAAAATTCAAGTTGGGTCCTGCACACTTTCTGGTATAGCATACGAAGACTGACAGCCATCATGAAACACTTTTAGGGTGGTGGGATATTGGAGCATAAAACAATATTTCTTCTCAACCAGTTTAGAACAAACAGAATCAAAAGTCCTTGGTGTTACTGTATCAGGTACTCTGTTTTTGGATTCCCAGGTGAATTTGCTTATTAAGAAATCATTTCTGTTAATGAGAAAACTTAGAGCACGTAATTGTTTTGATTTTCATACTTTTAGATTGTCCAAAGTTTGCTGTTAGCTAATTTGGATTACAGCAATGCTATTTATGCTGGCTTCGAAAAGGTCTTTTGAGGAAGATTCAGATTATTCAGAATACATCCGCATGTCTAATTTTTTCTGATCATAAATACGATAGTTGACATGTTTTTATCTCCCCTCCCCCATTTTGCCTCCTTCTGTACATTTCCATTGTCTGTATCCCACATGCATGCCTTTACTGAGGTTTTTTTGCATATTCCTAGCTGACATGTTTTGGCTACCTCTCTGGCTTAAAAATTCAGCTAAAATGATACATTTAGAAATAGAGCATTTGGGAAAATATTGGCTTGTTCTATCTGTCAAATCATAATGCATTTTGCCTGTTGGCAACTTATTTTCAGTGTACATTCCCATGCTTACTAGGACATGGGAGAAAAGTGCCAAATATGTTTTGAACACCATCAACTTTATGGTCTGAGAAAATCATTGCATACTTTTTGGCAAGAAAATAAAGTACATTGGAGCTAAGATGATATGAATATACTATGTAAATATCACCTTTACTCTGAGGATTTTCTGCATGCTTTACTAGTACTCGTTTAACTCTCCAGATAAGATAAATGTAGCTAATGAGTCAGGGCTGTTTGTAAATCAGAAATTTAAAGCTTTCTTTATTTGTAATTTGAATATTTCACCATTAAAAATGTGCATTAGTTTTATGGTACTAGAATGTTTATCATTAGTATATTGTTATTATTGTTTGTTTTTATTATATTCCTCCTGCAAGCCCGAAAGCTATGTAATGAGCAAGAAGTACATCATGACTGGATGAATAGGACAGACTGGTATTGCACACATTTAGAAGCAGCTTTGTAGGGCCAGATAGAGAGACTGTCAATGTAATATTATACTCTACAGGGAGGAAAGGAGAAAAGAGAAAAAAGACATTAGAATTTTAAAGCGGATTTAAAGATGCAGAACACTTGAGGGCTCATTATCAAAGCACTTAGACTTACAAACTTCTATGTAACTCTGTAAGTTTAAGTACTTTGAAAATATGCCTCCATGTATACTGGAGCTGCAGAGGGGAGCTCCAGAGATTTAGTTTACTTTATTTGATACTTTATATACCATCTTAGTAAAATACACCAAAGCTTTATAAAAATTACTACATTTAAAAGAAAGAAAGGAACTCTATACAATAAAATAAAATAGGATATAATATCCAATCAAAACAAAGTGCATGCTAAGTTCCCACTCAGTGCTATCAGCAACACAAACACACAGAGAAAAAGAGCACTCACAAGAAATCATATTTCTTCACTGTCACTCAACAATCAGGTATAAGACCAGGCATTAACCAAGGACTCTACCTGTCACATCTTCAGGCCATAAAAGCAAAACTAAAGAGATGTGTCTTTAGCACACTCAAACTTTGTCCACCGGGGTTCAGCACATAAAGAACACAGCAGAGAATTCAATAAAGTGAGTGCTAGATAGAAGAATGACAAGTGGAGTCTAAGTAAGACTGAAACAAACCCGAGAGAGAAAGGAGAAGTTCATTTGAAGAACAAAGATGATGGACTGGCTAAAACAGAATCAATATCATTGCTGAATGCCAAGAACGATACCCTTAAAGGTAGCAGTGATATTCAAACTGCTAGGCAGTTAAGTAAGCGAATAAAGTTAGGACAGCAAAAAGGCTTTTCTAAGTTCATCCATGGAGATAGCCTGTGCCTGGTTTGCTTTTAGGTAGCAGCCTGAGTAATTCCTGGTTTCCCATCCCTCCCCCAATCTTGATCTCCTCCTTCCTCTCCTGAAAACAAGAAGTGGCTGACCAGGTCCTCACCCCCTGTAGGCTCCCCCAGATCTACCTTTTTTAGACCTGGTGGTCTAGGGGATCCTAAGGGCAGGAATGATGCCCACTCGTTCCTTCCTGTTATGGCTTTGGCCTCAAAATGACCACCAGGGCCTCTAGTGGTAGTCTCATGGTACTTTACAAAAAATGTTGACTGCCTCCAGATGAATATTGACTGGACTATGTTTTATAACAAAATTTATCAAGAAAGGGTAAGGTTAAAACATTTGATATACTGCCTTTATGTGATACAACCAAAGCGGTTTTCATATTGTATACAGGTACTTTCTCCTAAAATAATTGCTGGTATTGACATGGGTACCATAATGATACTTCCATATGGGGAAAGAATTGAATTTTATGTCTTTGAGAGGGCAATTCTATAATGAGAGTACCAACATGTAGACACCATGAATGCACGTAAAGGACCAGAATACTTGCATATACATATGTGTGCGTATATATGCATAAATGCTAATATTCCTGCTATGTAGAAGAGTGGCCTAGTGGTTAGGTGCAGTGGGTTACAGACCTGGGGAACTGGGTTTGATTCCCACTGCAGCCCCTTGCAACCCTATGTAAGTCACTGAACCCTTCATTGTCCCAGGTATAAATTACACTTAGATTGTGAGCCCACCTGGGAAAGAAAGTACATGTATAAATACCTATGTGTGAACTACTTTGATGTAGACAGTACATAAGTGTTGCCATACTGGGATAGGGTCCATCAAGCCTGCCAACAGTGACAAATCCAGGTTACAAGTACCTGGCAAGATCCCAAAACTGTATAATACATTTTATACTGCTTATCCTAGAAATAAGAAGTGGATTTTCCCCAAGTCCATCTTAATAATCGCTTATGGATTTTTCTTTTAGGAAGCTAGCCAAACCTTTTTTAAACCCTGCTAGGCTAACTGCTTTTACCACATTCTCTGGCAATGAATTCCAGAGTTTAATTACAAGTTGAGCGAAGAAATATTTTCTCCAATTTTTGTTAAATTTACTACTTTGTAGCTTCATTTCGTGCCCCCTAGTATTTTTGGAAAGAGTAAACAAGTGATTCACATCTACCCATTTCACTCCACTCATTATTTTATAGATCTCTATCATATCTCCCCTCAGCCGTCTTTTCTCCAAGCTGAAGAGCCCTAGCCGCTTTAGCCTTTCCTCATAGGGAAGTCGTCCCATCCCCTTTATCGTTTTGTCACCCTTCTCTGTACCTTTTCTAATTCCACTATATCTTTTTTGAGATGTGGTGCTATTCTATAAACTGACACATAGCATATGTGAGCATACAAATAGGCAAAGTCTGGGCATATCATGGGTGGAGCACACAGTTACATATATACATTTGAGATTATTATAATTTGTGTGTTTTTAAAATCAATTTTGTTACAAGCATTTACACCGGCTCTATGGTGGTCAATACTTAAAATATAGGTTCATATTTGCTTTGCATTTCTAGTGTTCTATAAAGGAAAGTTTGCACCTACTTTCCTTTATGGAATAAGTTCAAATAGGTACCCTTATATAGAATTGCTCTTAAAGGCTTTTTTTCAGTCTAACCAAATATATAACCATGTTGTTAATGGTGTACTATTTTTTTGTGCTAAAATTTGAAAACAACCTGACAAAAGTAAATTGAATTATATATCACTGTAAGGTAACTGATTCAAGCAAGCATCAAGGTGCTTTTGATCTGTTTCTTCTTGCCTTTCCTCAGCAGTACATACATTGGTTGTATGGGGAGAAACTTGTGATTATTACATTTTTCCATTAGTTAGGATATTTGTAAAAATAACAAAATCCTACTTCCTTTGTCATAAGAAAAAACTATGTTTGAGATGTGCAGGGAACCACCTGAGATAATCAGATCTTAATGGACTATTTCACAGTTTGTGGGGGAGGCAGATCACATTATCCCTATGGGGTAAACTTTCTTAAAGATTAGCTTTAGAAGAAGTGTTTTTGAGTGATTATAATGTATGCACAGCAGCTGTCAGGTTTGGGATAAAGGGCAATATTATTTCTTTTGAATGTTACAGTTTTCTGAGTTATTGCAAGAGGCACTAAGTAGCGTTACTCTGTATGATAACCAGCATGGACTGGCCAACTTGGTCAAAGATGATGAGGGTGAAGATGTTTCACTCTCACACTATAAATGTACAAATCTGATACTGAATGGAATATGGCCACAGATTTATTGAACTTGCCAACAATCGAACAACATGCCTAATATAGGCACTAAAGCCTTTCTAGATTTTATAGCCTTTAACCCAAGAATGTCCCCTTCTCTGCCTTGTATCAGAAGAAAGACTGAATGAGATGAGGGGGGTGACCTATTACTGTGTCCATGTTCTTGTCATTGCACACACTTGTATGTCTGGATTAATTCTATAAGAGGGATTTTACACACATATACTGCCATGTGAAAATTTCCTTATAAAATTATTCTCATAACAGCTGAACATCTACTATAATAAAACTCACCCTCAACGTTCTGAAGTCAAGGTTCTGAAGTCACTCAGTCACTCCCTGAAGGGTTCATGGATTCATGGTGGTGAAGCCACAACACTGACCATGTCTCTCTACCCCGCCCTCGCATGACGGACCAATCAGAAAAAACACCCTCAACATTCTGAAACACAAAGGACCATCACAACACCGTTCCCAGGCAACACTAGGCAATGTAAGACGGACCAATCAGAGGAAACTACGTGACAATAAGGGAGGAGCATTCCCCAGCAGAATGGTTCATTATCTGTGCAGCACGGAGAGCACAGAACCACCGCTGGAACGAGAGAAGAATATTCCTGCTGTGGGTATGTGCAAAAATAGACCGGGGGGGGGGGGGGGAATTTTTAAATGCATAATGCCAGTACTGAAGAGTGGCAGAGGGCCTATAGCACAGACTAAATTTGGGATCGCTTGACATGGAGTCAGAGGAGCCGGAAAACAACGTGCCCGTCACCATCTGGGACGTGGGCGAACAGGACAAGCTGCGGCCCAGCTTGAAGGATTACCCGCGACCCAGCCAGCAGCAAACAACGACCAAGGACAGCACAGCACATCCCCCAACCCCCAAGCAAAAAACAAAACAAAAAAAGACACACATCAACAACCTGCACACACACCGCACCCTCACACACTCACACACACACACAAAATAACTGTGACACATACACACACACAAAAAAAAAGCCACATGCTAGCGCCCGTTTCATTGGTTTCGGAAACGGGCCTTTTTTACTAGTAGCTGTATATAATTGCTGCCAGTCAGGAGTCCTTATGTATATTCAATTCTGTGTGTGGTGGTGTTTAATATACATATTTTTTTTAAATGCTGCAGCCAGTGGGGGTGGGGTGGGGTGGGATTTGATATATTGCCTTTCTGTGGTTTCAATCAAAGGGCCATGTTTACTAAGGCACATTAGCGTTTTTAACGCACCTTCAATTAGCACACGCGCTAACCATGTAGGCACCTATAGGGATATTGTAGGCACGTACACAGTTAATGCGCGCACATGGTTAACGTGCGTTAAAAATGTTAATGCGCCTATAATGCACTTATAACGCAGCTTAGTAAATAGGGCCCAAAGTGGTTTATATATTATATGCAGGTATATTTTGTACCTGGGGTAATGGGGAGCTAGACTTGCCCAGAGTCATAAGGAGCTGCAGTGGGAACTGGTTCTCGGGCCACTGCACTATTTATTTTATGTTAGTATTTATTTATTAGGATTTATTTACTGTCTTTTTGAAGAAATTCAATCAAGGTGGTGTACAGCAAGAATAAGTCAAACATAAGCAATAGACAATCACAGCAGTAAAAATATTCAAACAACAATATTATTATTATTATTATTACATTTGTACCCCGTGCTTTCCCACATAATGCAGGCTCAATGCGGCTTACATAGTAATTTGAAATACAAAGTTAATAGAATTTTAATAAAACAGTAGAAAATGGTGTAAAGTTGGGCTTAGTGGTGTATGATAAGTTGAGCTAGATAATATATGACTAGGATAAAAGAGGGTAGACAGGATAGGATAGTGTCATTTGAGAGAAAGGGTAAGGAGGGATAAAATTAAGGAGAGATGGAAAGAGAAGGATGGGAGGCTGGTATTAAGTCAGAACAGAATTGGGGGTGGAAGTTGGCGAGATTAGGTTGGGGCATTGCTTAAAGACATGAGCTTTCTGCATTTTTCTAAAGGGCAAGAAGTCATTTATTAATCGGATTGGTCTGGGTATAGCGTTCCAAAGCTGGCTGCCCAAAAAGGAGAAACTGGATGCGTAGTAGGTCTTGTATTTAATTCCTCTACAATTGGGAAGGTGTAGGTTAAGATAAGTTTGTGAAGAAATAGATCTGTTTCTAGCAGGGAGGTCGATCAATTCATTCATGTAGCCAGGGGATTCGCCGTGGATGATCTTGTGGGTCATTGTGTTGATCTTAAAATTTATTCTTTCTTTGATGGGGAGCCAGTGAAGCTTTGCTCGAAGAGGTGATGCACTTTCGAATTTTGATTTGCCAAAAATAAGTCTGGCAGCCGTGTTTTGGGCAGTTTGGAGTCTCTTTAGTATTTGGGTTTTGCATCCTAAAAAGACACTGTTGCAGTAGGCGGCGTGGGTAATAACAGTAGACTGTATCAGGTTCTGGAAAGTGTTGAGTGGGAGATAAGGCTTCACTCGTTTCAATATCCATATCATATTAAACATTTTCTTCGTGGTGATCTTAGCGTGGTTATCAAAAGATTAATGGCTGTCTATCGTTACTCCCAGTATCTTTAAGTTGTCAGATATGGGGAGTTTGACATCAGGGGTGTTGAGAGTAGTCGGGAGATAAGGGGAGTATTCTTTCAAAAGAATGCACATTGTTATCTACTAATGAAAAACAGAAATTTTTGTGGGGCTTTTTTGCTCATTTTTGGGTTTCAGTGACATGCAATTAACATAGAATATGTCACCTTTCCCATGTCATTGCAAAGGACAACTCATTTAACCACTTAACATGACATTTATTAATGGTTTTGTCGGTGGCATTCCTAGCCTGTTTGCCACCCAGGGCAGGTCACTGCTGCGCCTTCCCCCCCGGTGCATCACCCCCTTGGCATGCCAAAACCCCCTCAAAGTGCATCACCACACCTATCCTCCCAGCAAGGGGGGTGTGCAGGGCAGGCAAGTAACGTGAGGAGGCAGGGGACCGGCAGAGCCAACAGCTGGGCGCCTGCTCCGTGCACCCTCTTGCTGCCTGCTCACCTCCCCGCCCTTGGTACGTTACTGGGCTTAATGCAACATTAATGTTGGCACACTAAAATGTCATTTTATGTACTTCAGTAAATAGGTCAATAATGAAATAGCTGCTGTGTAGCTAAGAAAACTGTCTAGTTTTAGTCTTAGTTGAAATTTTTCCCACCTTCTAACTGGTTGTTTTCAGCAAAATATTCTCCAAAATCTAGCCAACTAAAACTTAAGTGGCTAGATTTAGAAATGTAAAACATGTCTGTCTTAGTGCCAACCAGCTAAATCATTAGGGGGTTCCTTTTACTAAGGTGCGCTGAAAAAAAGGCCTTTTTAAAATTTTTGCTGAAAATGGACGTGCGGCAAAATCAAAATTGCCGCGCATCCATTTTGGGTCTGAGACCTTGCCGCCAGCCATTGACCTAACAGTAAGGATTCATGCGGTAACCAGGCAGTAATGACCTACATTCGTCAAATGCCACTTGGCACGCATCCAATACCTGCGTCCGAAAATGTAAAAAAATTTTCAGACGCGGGTATTGGACACACGCCAAAAATTAAATTACCGCAAGAGCCACACGGTAGCCGGGTGGTAACTACATTTTGGCATGTATTGGGCACACGTAGATGCTTATGCGGCTTAGTAAAAGGGCCCCAAGTATACTATACTAATAGAATACTATTTAAAAAGTTACATACATTTCATTACCACTTAGGTGCACACAATTAAACCACCTCTGAGGCTGTTAAAGTACTTGCTCCTAAGCATGTGCACATTTTGTATACCTGGTTATGCTGTTGTTCTATGAAGGAAAGTAGCCACCTACTTTCATCTATAGAACATGCACCAATCGGGTATCTTCTAGGTACCTATATTTATAGAATTACTCCCTATATAGCCAGTTGGATATGTTGGCTCCCTACAGGAAAAAGCAAGGAAACTGTCCTACACATGAACAAGCTTTAAGGGCAAGAAATTAAAAGTGCCTTTAACCTACCTATGTGCATACATTCTGTAACCCGGGTCTCATGGTCCACGCCACTCAGGCTAGCTCCAGGTACCACCCAGGCCACAAAGCACATATTCTGTTACTCCTTTGAATGTCTCCCAGTGACTCCTTCCTTTACATCCCTCTTCCACAATTATTCACTCAGTGCCCCACAATGGCTGCCAGTTTTGTGTAACCCCGGGTCTGACACTGCCACCCAGGTCTGAGTCATAGGGGACTTATTTCTTTCTTTCATGGATCTATTTAATTTCCACTCTGCTCTTCACTCGTACAGTCACACCTGCATCCATCGAGCTTGAGAGTGGGTCAATGGTCCAGAATAGAGATCTGGGATGTTAGGAGTTGCTAGTGGGAACATCAAGGGTCATTTCCCTCTGTCCATGCACCCTCTCACTGCCATTCCAAGGACCACACAGCTCTCCAGGGGTTTATTGAAAATGCAACTCCAAATTTACTGTAACTTTCTCAAACAATTTGGCAATTAATCAACTTTCAGATATTTATAGTTCTATAGCATCCTCTGGTGGGATGAAATGATCCACCTCACTTCCCTTTTACTTTAGATTCATGCTGTACATAGTTATAGAATCACCTGCCCATTACCTATCCCTTCAAGACCGGAATAAATCCCAGGCTGTGACCTTTACTTCTTTTCTCCATATGATAATTTGCAGGTACAGTCCCTTGTCTACTGTCCTCTCCACTAGCAGTACACCTCTCCAGGGCTTCACTCTTGCCACCCGGACAGACTCTCTCCTATCCCTGTCCCACTTCTAGGCTGCACTCTTCTTTGCCCACCTGAAGCTTAACTCTTCTTTCCAGTTGCCAGTTATAGGGCAGCAACTGCTCCTGTAACCAGACTATATTTGTTTCCTTCACTCCAGGACCCCTCAATACACCCAAGGGGTACAGGCAACCAAAGATCTGCAGGTTGACCAAAGACCTTGTGTACCTTCTCACCATATATTTTATTAAACACAAACTCCACTCCTGCTGTTAATCTCCACAGGGACACCACTGTCTCTCTGCATTTTATTCTAATATTCCTCCCTTGGGGGTAGGGCTTCTTCCCACTCAGGGACATCCCACACTCCAGCCTACTGGCATGACCTCCCTTCCCCTGGGGCTCTGGAAAAATCCACCAACTCTAGCAATACCCATTCTATAGGGTATTACAATTCTATAACCCTTATTCTCTCTCTCTCCATGGGGAATACATGAGAAAATTTTCAGCTCCACGTACTTTAAAGCAAGAGTATTACAGGTGAAAAAGCAGCAGCAGCACTGGAATGTACAAAGTTTTGTGTGCTGTGGCATGCTGAGCTATCTGTAATGTATTTAATAGCATATATTGATATTTCAAGCTACTAAAGTATAATTCAAATTTATGTATCCATCTTAGACAATGTAAAAAACAACATATCTTTTTGCAACTCTTATATATAGGCTGCTGTTAATTAGGCTCAATTAGCACAAGATGTGTTCTAGCTATGACTGCAGACAACTCCCCTTTCTTTAGCTGTTCTCTCAGACTAATACTGACATAGTGCTGTAGTAACTGGGGTACTGACTCCAGCAATAAAAAGAAATGTCTCTAAAATAGTGTAACCTGTGGGCAGGAAGAAATTTTTTTTTTACTTGGGTCCGGGTCCTGGGGCTGTACACTCCATTTCTGGGTCATTTCTGGCCCTGTGTGAGTTGCTGGTGGCCAGTGGCTACATTGGTGGGCAGCAGGAAGTTGCCTTAGGGGTGCGGAAGCATTTTGGGACATCTGGGAAGAGATTGTGTCAGGCACGGCCTTCCTGGACGCTGTCTGGCCAGAAAGTGAGGTTAAACTGGAGTCGGTGCCTAGGGAGTCTAGGGAGTTTTGTGGTTTTCAGGGTTTTTCCGTTGGTGTCTCTGAAATCACTTGGGGTCCGTCAGGACCCAATTTGATAGTGGTCGCCAGGTGTAGGGACTTCAGGGATTAAGGGGTCTGGTGGCCCAAGGTTTTATTTAGTTTTTTTTTTTATTGTACTTTTACAGTCTCATTTGGCTGGAGGTTAAAGGGTTAATTTTTGTTAAAATATAAAGGTAGTTTTGGGATCCTGAGAACCTCTTGAGGTGGGGTGGTACTTTAACTTTTTTGGTAAAATTCATTTTGTAGGGGAAATGATAAGGTTTGCATTTGAGGAATTTTCTGGGGTTTAAAATTTTGTTTTTTAGACAGAAGTCATTTGGGGATGTATGCGAGGCTTTATTGAATATTTTTGGAAGGAACATCTGTGGTTCTTTGGGGGTTTGGGGATAATTTGTGAGAAAAATGTGCTAATGTTTCTAAATGGAGAGCAAAATATTTGAGAAAAATGTGGAATGTGAGATTTGATGGGTTCTTGGGAAATAGGTCCTTTTTAGTGAATTGTGTGGAAATTTTGGGATTAATTATGGTAAAAATATCTTTTTCCCATTGGTTTAGTTCCATAACTTTCAAAGTTTCCCTGTCACCCCTAGCAATAGCAGATCAGACTGTTGACAGAGAGGCTGCAGATCTCAGTAAGATGGGATGCATGTATGGGAGCTCTATGCATGAAAGAAGGTTTTTGCAATAAAAGTTTGTCAAATGATTTTAAGGGCCCCTTTTACTAAGGCAGGCTACCGTTTTTACAATGCACTAATAATTAGGGCACGCTAAATGTTAGAGATGTCCATAGGAATAAATAAAAATAAAAACATGATCAGTTCATTATCTACTACTACTACTACTACTTAACATTTCTATAGCGCTACTAGGATTACGCAGCGCTGCACAAATTAACAAAGAAGGACGGTCCCTGTTGAAAGGAGCTTACAATCTAAAGGACGAAATGTCAAGTTGGGGCAGTCTAAATTTCCTGAGTAGAGGTGTAGTGGTTAGAAAGTTTGTCAGTCCAGCACACCTGAAGGCATAGAACCTTAGGTGGGGTACCAGATCCCATATTTTCAGGATATGCTGGAGGATGGACTATCACCTTATGTAAGCAACCCATGGGAGGGCATGATATCTCCCTCCATAGGCTCTGTTTACACTTGTACCTCAGAGTAGAGTAGTATATTAATTATGAAGAGTTTGTGATTTGAAAAGTATAAATGTGGAGGACAGTATTTGTTTAAAAAAGGGGTGGGAATTGGAAATGTTTATTTTTTGGGTGAAATGTGAGTGAGATTGAAATGTTGGGGACAACATTTGTTCAAGAAAGGCACAAATGTATCCTGTGTATAGGAACAAAAATGTTTTTAATTTTTTTTTTTTTACCTTGGACCGGGGTCCTGGGGTTGTCCTCTCCATTTCCTGGTCATTTCCAACCCTGTGAGAGTCACTGATGGCCAGTGGCTACATTGGTGGCCATCAGGAAGTTGCCCTGGGGACTTGGAGGTGTTTTGGGATCCTCCGGGAGGAGATTGCGTCAGGCGCGACCTTCCTGGATGCTGTCCGGCTGGGAAATGAGGTTTCCCAGGCTGGCGGTACTCAGGAAAATGGCCAGCCTGGGCCTGGTTGGGTCTCTGTGCATGCACAGTGATGCTCTGGAGATGCAACTAGGCCCAAACTGGAGCCAGGGCCTCAATTTTTGCATGGCCCAGCCAGAGTTCCAGGGAGTTTTTTGGTTTTCAGGGTTTTTCCATTAGTGTCTCCAAAATTGCTGGGGGTCCATCGGGACACAGTTTGATGTTTGCCAGGTGGAAGGACCTCAGGGATCAAGTTAAGAGGTCTGGAGGCCCAAGGTTTTATTTAGTTTATTATTATTATTATTATTATTATATTTTTACCATCCTGTTTGGCTGGGGGTTCAAGGGTTAATTTTTTTTTTTAATGTAAAGGTAGTTTGGGGGTTCTGAGAACCTCCTGAGATGGGGTGGTACTTTAACTTTTTTGACAAAATTCATTTTGTAGGGGAAATGAGAAGGTTTGTGTTTGAGGAATTTCTGGGGTTTGAATTTGGTTTTTTTGGACATAAGTCATTTGGGGATGCATGTGGAGCTTTATTGAATATCTTTGGAAGGGACATCTGTGGTTCTTTAGGGGTAATTTTTGAGAAAGAAATGTGCTAATGTTTGTAAATGAGGAGCAAAATGTATGAGAAATATGTTATTTGATGGGCTCTTGGGAAACAGGTCCTTTTTATTTATGTAGATTTTGCTCACACCTTTTTCAGTAGTAGCTTAAGATGAGTTATGTTCAGGTACTCTGGATATTTCTCTATCCCAGGAGGGCTCACAATCTAAGTTTGTACCTGAGGCAATGGAGGGCTAAGTGACTTGCCCAAGGTCACAAGGAGCAGCAGTGGGATTTGAACTGACCACCTCTGGATTGCAAGACTGGTGCTGTAACCACTAGGCCACTCCTCTACTCCACTGGTGAAGTTTGTGGAAATCTTGCGGTTGATTTGGGTAAAAATGTCTTTTTCCCATTGATTTCTATGTGAATAAAATAGAGATTTTGGACTTTTCAGTTTAGTTCCATAACTTTCACAGTTTTGTGGAATGGGATTTGATTGGCCATCAGAGGTCAACTGATGACTCTGAGCCCCTGTCACCCCTAGCAACAGCAGATGAGACTATTGTTAGAGGGGTTGAAGATCTCAATGAGGTGGGATGCATGTATGAGAGCTCTGTGTATGAAAGAAGGTTTTTGGGCTAAAAGGTTGTCAGATGATTTGAAGGATCTCTTTTACTAAGGTGCACTAGCGTTTTTAGCTTGCTGTAATATTAAGGGTGTGCTAAATGTTAGAGACATCCATACAGCTCTAACATTTAGTGCATTCTAAATATTAGCATGTGTGTGAAAAATGCTAGCGTGTCTTAGTAAAAGACCCCCTAAAGTTATACCTAATATTGGAAATGTATATGAATACTGTCATTCACCTTAGAAGTAATTCTCTTGTAAAAAATAATTTTATGTTCTGTCACTCAGAGCAGTGTTATAGGAGAGTGTGGAAGTGATTGGAATTGTGACAGAAATCATATTTTTGTGTTGGGAGTGAGGTCACAGTAGGGAATATAAGTTATTTTCTTTCCAGAGCTGTAATTTTGAGGTGGGCCTATAAGGATTGGGTTTCTGCCCTGTAAGGCCTATGTGCTGGCTTACTAGCCTAGTACTATAGCAATAGGTGAGATACTAATGCTTTGCTAAGTGTGAATGAGATACAGTGGGGGAAATAAGTATTTGATCCCTTGCTGATTTTGTAAGTTTGCCCACTGACAAAGACATGAGCAGCCCATAATTGAAGGGTAGGTTATTGGTAACAGTGAGAGATAGCACATCACAAATTAAATCCGGAAAATCACATTGTGGAAAGTATATGAATTTATTTGCATTCTGCAGAGGGAAATAAGTATTTGATCCCTCTGGCAAACAAGACCTAATACTTGGTGGCAAAACCCTTGTTGGCAAGCACAGCGGTCAGACGTCTTCTCTAGTTGATGATGAGGTTTGCACACATGTCAGGAGGAATTTTGGTCCACTCCTCTTTGCAGATCATGTCTAAATCATTAAGAGTTCTGGGCTGTCGCTTGGCAACTCGCAGCTTCAGCTCCCTCCATAAGTTTTCAATGGGATTAAGGTCTGGTGACTGGCTAGGCCACTCCATGACCCTAATGTGCTTCTTCCTGAGCCACTCCTTTGTTGCCTTGGCTGTATGTTTTGGGTCATTGTCGTGCTGGAAGACCCAGCCACGACCCATTTTTAAGGCCCTGGCGGAGGGAAGGAGGTTGTCACTCAGAATTGTACGGTACATGGCCCCATCCATTCTCCCATTGATGCGGTGAAGTAGTCCTGTGCCCTTAGCAGAGAAACACCCCCAAAACATAACATTTCCACCTCCATGCTTGACGGTGGGGACGGTGTTCTTTGGGTCATAGGCAGCATTTCTCTTCCTCCAAACACGGCGAGTTGAGTTCATGCCAAAGAGCTCAATTTTTGTCTCATCTGACCACAGCACCTTCTCCCAATCACTCTCGGCATCATCCAGGTGTTCACTGGCAAACTTCAGACGGGCCGTCACATGTGCCTTCCGGAGCAGGGGGACCTTGCGGGCACTGCAGGATTGCAATCCGTTATGTCGTAATGTGTTACCAATGGTTTTCGTGGTGACAGTGGTCCCAGCTGCCTTGAGATCATTGACAAGTTCCCCCCTTGTAGTTGTAGGCTGATTTCTAACCTTCCTCATGATCAAGGATACCCCACGAGGTGAGATTTTGCGTGGAGCCCCAGATCTTTGTCGATTGACAGTCATTTTGTACTTCTTCCATTTTCTTACTATGGCACCAACAGTTGTCTCCTTCTCGCCCAGCGTCTTACTGATGGTTTTGTAGCCCATTCCAGCCTTGTGCAGGTGTATGATCTTGTCCCTGACATCCTTAGACAGCTCCTTGCTCTTGGCCATTTTGTAGAGGTTAGAGTCTGACTGATTCACTGAGTCTGTGGACAGGTGTCTTTCATACAGGTGACCATTGCCGACAGCTGTCTGTCATGCAGGTAACGAGTTGATTTGGAGCATCTACCTGGTCTGTAGGGGCCAGATCTCTTACTGGTTGGTGGGGGATCAAATACTTATTTCCCTCTGCAGAATGCAAATAAATTCATATACTTTCCACAATGTGATTTTCCGGATTTAATTTGTGATGTGCTATCTCTCACTGTTACCAATAACCTACCCTTCAATTATGGGCTGCTCATGTCTTTGTCAGTGGGCAAACTTACAAAATCAGCAAGGGATCAAATACTTATTTCCCCCACTGTAGATTTACTGGAGTTCTGTTTAAAAGTGGAAATAACATTCTGGGAAGAAGAGATTTATTTAAATATATATATATATTTTTTTTCTTCAGTATAACCGCCTGTAATTGGCTTTAGGGTCTGGGCCTGGGTGTAAGGGCTTAAGGTTCACGAATATAGGAACTGGTCTAATAGTAAAACACAAGAGTGTATGGAAAATTTGATACGTGAGTGTGAAGTTATTTTGGAAAACCATCTGTGCCCTTCTTAGTTTAGAGACAATAGTATCAAGATAGTTAAGGACCACTATTATGTCTGTTTGATTTGTTTTTTTAAATAGTTAGAGGCACAATTAACCCTTTCCTTTAGAAAGAGTAACCTGAAATTAGTCAGGAAGATAGACTCTCTTTTTTTAAGTTGTTTAAAATGTAGAGTAGTAGGATAAGGTTCCTGAGCTCCTATTGAAGCAAACGTGAATTAAAGGGCCCAAAGCAAGGCGAAGAGAGAATGACCAACACTTCTACAGATAATTGTACTCATATATCTGGAAAAGAAAGAAAGGATACTGATATAGTAGTGTTACCTGACAGGGAAGATTCTGAACCATAGAGATCTGAAAGATAAAAAGACACAAAGAATCAATTCTTAGAAGAAATTCATTTTTCTTTGAAGTTAAAGTTAGCAGAAAAACTAAGATTAATTGAATAAAAATACTTACCTGATATTGAGTTTTCATCCTGTTGTTAATGGAGAATGTCTTGTTTCTGTAAAAGAAAAAGGGTTATAAAGCCTTAACTGTTAAAAAAAAGTGAAACCATTCAAAGATGCTAACAAATTATTATTATTATTTTTAAATTATTTATTTATAATTTCAAATTTACAATTCAAGACAAAACGCTTGTTTAGAAAAGCAGTTGGAATACAGTACTCTTTTACAATAGGAAAGCAATATAGTAAAGAAAACATGAATACCCATTCCTAAGCATCCTTATTTATATATTCCACTGCACAAGTCCACAAATGTGATTCAAGACTTACATATATGGAGAAAACTAGGATAAATACTTAAATACAAAGAAAGAATGGACCTAAGTCGCAAGTGAAGTAGCTCCTGTCTTACGTTTCGCTTTTCCTTGAATTTTGATTTCCTGATGCCCAAAAGAAGAGGCAGACAATGCACCTGCCCGGCGGTGCAATCTATGCCCCCTCTTGGAACTTTGGATCGCTTCATGGTGCCGAGTATGATTTTGGGAGCATCACCTTCGCTGCCGACGAATATGGAGAGAGGTCTCCCATCTTCGCGGCTTGAAGCTGAAACATCATGGAGCCCCGAAGAGCGTAATCCTCCCCCGATGCCGGCGGAAACCCCGGAAGCAACTCAGGAGACTCAGGACGCTTGGACGTCGACGGGGTCTCCTGGCACGGGCACTGCTACGGGATCACAGACGCCGAAGGACCCCGCGATTGTATTAGCGGGTGAACAAGGGGAAAGTGTCTCTGGAGAAAATCTGGTGACAGGAGGAAGCCAGCTACCGAAGAATCCAACTGCAGGCTTACCAAGTAAGTCCTTATTACCCCAAAAACCAAAGGAGATAACTTTAGACTCAATTTGGGAAGCTCTAGTTTGTCTAGAAGCTTCTTTTGGTTTGAAACTCACATTTGTTAATCAACAGATTGAATCCTTGTCTGGAGAACTACCCTCTTTGGATCAAAAAATGGAAACTCTGAGTAAAGATAATGAAAATAATTCCAAAGCTATACAAAGCTGCCAACAGCTGCAAGTTAACCTGATTAAGGAAAACTTGTATTTACAAAATAAGTTTGAAATGCTTGAAAACTATCAACGTTCAAACACTCTTAGACTGTTACATTTTCCAAAGCAGCTGTCAATATCACCTCTTATTACCTTTAAAAAATATCTTACAGAAGTATTGAAAGTACCCGAACAGTCATATCCTCCTATCTCAAATATATTTTATGTAACACCTTTTTTGAAGAGAGATTCCGAGCAAGTAGAGAGAGTAATGCCCCCAGCAGAAACTGGGGATGTAAACCTGTCACAAATGATAGAAGATGATATGGAGGGTCTTACGACAGCAACACTCAAAGTTACATTTATTCTACAACCTGATAGAGACTGGATACTAAAGCAATATTTTCTGCATAGAGAACAGAATTTCCTAGGTTATAATATAAGAATGTATCCAGATGTTTCAAAGGTAACGCAGAAGAAAAGACAGGAATTTCTTAAACTTCACCCAAAAGCATTGCAATTGGGAGCGTTGTTTTGGTTAAACTTTCCATGCAAATGTGTCATAAAGTTAAATTTTGTTAAATATATATTTTATGATTCTAAACAATTGAACTCTTTTTTGGACTCTAAGTTAGCTGGCTCACCCGTTCCACTACCAGGACCTGTAATAACTTCTACGCCGTAAAGTTTAATACTCGGACCTTCTGCTTAGCCACCTTTTCCTTAGTTGGTATTATTATAATTTTCCTGATGTATAGTTTAGTATTGCCTCCATATTGTGGACTAAAGATGAGACATAGATCATGATTTTGCTTAATCTAGATTGTTCTAAGTATTTCCTTTATGTTATAAATGACTAATAGTCATCTTTGCTGATTTCAAGAATTGTACTTGAATTAAACTGTGAAAAGTGATAAATAAAATAATTAAAAAAAAAAGAAAGAAAGAATGGAACCTGTGTAGCTACTAAAATTTCCTTCCTTCAGGACTTTTGAGTCTCTTGTCCAATTCTCTTGGTAGCTAGGAATTCAGTGAGATGCGTAGGTTCAAAGAATACATATTTAGTTGCCTGATATCTAACTATACATTTACATGGATAGTGCAGGAAAAAGGAAGCTCCCAACTGTTGGACTCCAGGTCTATGCAAAAGAAATTGACGCCTCCTTTTTTGGGTCTCTTTTGACACATCCAGGAATATCCTTACTTTCAATCCAAAAAAGTCTTTATTTCTATTTTTAAAGAAAAGTTTCATCATCCACCCCTTATCAGGTGCCAGAACAACAGTGGCTAACAATGTTGAAGAAATTACTTTTTCTGAGTCCGAAGACTCTAATATAGCTGACACATCCAAGAGGGAATCTGAAGATTCTCAGACTGACCAATAATAAACACCAATCAATGCTGTAATATCTATCTGGTTAAAAATCCTTTCCTTGCTTCAGTTTGGAATCCAAGGAATGTGGTTAGTTTAAAGTACCCTTCTATTCAGTTTTGTCTGGTTATATGAGGTAATCGGCAGTTTAGACTACAACAAATGGTAAATTCACCAGTATAGGCCTGAATCAGTGGGAGGTTACAATAGGAATTCTTCCCAATTCCCTCCCAACATTTACTTTAATAATTACACTTCAATTCAATGAGATTGAATAGAAAGGAGAATGGCAATGACTGACTGCCACAATTTTCTGTTAGAAGAAAAGAAAAGAAAAATTGCATGTTTCCTTCCCATAAGAAATAACTGGAACTATGCAGGTGCAAAGGAGTCTTCTTGGTATTACTCCTGCTCAAATTGAATTAAATATATTTGAAGCATGTTTGAAGCAGAGATGTTAAGGAGGTGGATAAAGACTATTTGGTAGATGAATATTTATTTTGGATTTATTTTATTTATTAGGATTTATTCACTGCCTTTTGAAGGAATTCACTCAAGGTGTTGTACAGCAAGAATAAGTCAAACATAAGCAATAGACAATTACAGCAGTAAAAATATTCAAACAACAATAGAAAGTATGGCATAGTATGCTACATTATAATGCTAACACAATATACAATAAAACATTTTAATAGACAGCATAGGGTGTACGCAAAGATGGAACATGTAAAATAGATAAGATAGAGTAACAGGAGTAAGAAAATAAGGGACTAGTTAAAGAGAGTTGCAAATGAGGTGAGAAAGGTGCTTGAACATTATCTTGGCTAGGGTAGGAGTGAATAATTGGAGTTGGTGCAAACACTTTATAGTCCGATCAGTGTAGAGTGCATTACAATAATCCAGTCTTGATGTTATCGTGGCAGGCACAACTGAGTCAAGGCTTGCCTTCTCAATGTAAGGAGACAGGCAGTGTAGTTGTCGCAAGTGATAGAAGTTCCTGACTTGATTTGAGGGGGAGTTCATTGAGGGGAAATCATATTTCCCAAAAGAGATTTTGATGTCAGGTATGTCCCCATTTGTGTTAGGGACCCATAAAAGCTCAGTTTTAATTGGGTTCAGGCAAAGTTTGTTGTTTTTAGCCCATTCTTGAATTAATGTTAGACAGGTAGTCAGTTTATTCAGGGCTGTGTGTAAGTCAGGTTCAATGGGTAGGAGTAGCTGCACATCATCTACATAGGTGTAGAACTGAGTGTCCATTGACCAAATCAGCCTGGCTAGTAGCTTGAGGTAGATATTGAATAGAATTGGTGACAGCATTGATCCTTGTGGTACCCCACAGGTCAGTGCCCATGGTGGTGATGAGGTGCTGCTGAACACTATGGACTATTGCCTGTCTGACAGATAAGATCTGAACCAGGCAAGTAAGTACTGTTCCACTGATACCTGTTTCTGACAGTCATGCTAGCATAATATCCTTTTTTATATGTGGGACTTGAAGTGAAGCAGAGTCAAATAATTGAGATCAAATGTGGGTGCCACCTTCTTTATGCTTTGAATATCTTTTAAATTATAATATATGTTTTGGAGTATTTCAAAGCACACTGAATTGTGTTCATATATGCCCTTGTACAATGGCAAATATCTGCAAAAAGCTGACGTGGTTACTGTTTACCAAATGGAGTGAATTGATCCAAATAGATTAAAGTCCAAAGAAAAATATTAGAGAGACCACAGCAGAGATTAACAATAAATTGCAATCGATGTAGATCAGATATGTCAGACAGTCAATTGGATTTGATACCTATACACTATACAAAGAAAGATCTTATTCAAAGTGCAGATATATTTTTCCTAGCAATAATATAAAATGATATTCAGCTTTATGGGCTATGAAATATTAAATGAAAAATGATATTCATTAGAAGTATATGTCCAGTATGCTGTATACATAATTTAGCCAATACAAAACAAGGGGATATAGTTCTATGAAAATCATTAGTAATCATAATATAGAACTCCACATATTACCACTGCGCAAAAAAAGCTCATTTTCAAATTCAAATTAATATAATCATAAGTCAGTTACATACAACACTGAAAACAGCAGCACTGAATAGTTAAGTGCTTTTGAAGTAGAACTTAATGCTCAAGTAGTGTTCATGGTCCACCATATACAAAGGCTCACTGTTTTTCATAGCTAAAAGGTAGAGTCTTCTGCCAACCTTCTCAAGGCACTGATTGCGTCACATGAAAATGTTCAGAATTAATGTTGAAGCATGCCAGGTGGTTAACAAATCACTTCAGAGACATTTCTCATGTCGCCCTCTGCTATTGTTTCACTCTTGAATTTATTCAGCAAGAAAGAAACATGTCAGCATGCTTTACCAAGAAAACCTCAAAGAACAGTTAATTTGTCAGACAAGATGATAACAGTTGCCTGTCATCTTTGCATGAATAGTAGGCACTGAGCTTTAACGTGAACTTGCTTGAATATGTCAGGGAATGAGATATATATTACGCCTGCTCTTATTCACCAGGGCAACAATAAAATGTGTGACAACACATGTACCTAGCAAAACCTGTATGATTCCTGAATAAAAGTTCTAGGCTTTGTTTTTTTGAAATAACTGTATGCACATTTAATTAAGCTGCTTTCTTTGTGCCATGAAGACAAAGAAACGGAATGCAGGCAATTCATGAGGACTCAATTCATCCAAAATAAATGTGATCTCTTGAGAGCAAATATTGGAAAGATTCCAAATATAAACAGGCATACCATAAAAGATTTGACCAAAATTTGACCTAAACAGTATTTTGAATGACCTGAAAAGGGTAATTTGAAGGATGCTGTGGAGCCTAATGGTTAGTGCAGTGGGCTTTGATCCTGGCAACCTGGGTTTGAGTCCCACTGCAAGCTCACTGTGACCATGGGCAATTCACTTAACCCTCCATTGCCCCAGGTACAAAAACTTAATAGTCCTTTTAGTAAGGTGCGCTGAAAAATGACCTGCGGTAGTGTGGACCCGTGCTTTGGGTGCGCACAATTATTTTTTAGCGCACCTACAAAAAATGCCTCTTTTTTGCCGAAAATGGATGTGTGACAAAATGAAAATTGTCATGCATCCATTTTGAGTCTGAGACCTTTCTGTAATCCATTGACCTTGCAGTAAGGTCTCATGTGGTAACCAGGTGGTAATGGTCGACGTGTGTAGCTGTAGCGCGTTGGAAAATAAAAAATATTTTTCAGACATGCATAGTGGACATGTGCCAAAATTGAAATTACCGCAAGGGCCACACGGTAACCAGGTGGTAATTCCAATTTGGCATGCATTGGGCACTCATAGGTGCCTATCCTGCTTATTTTCAAACAAGAAGGTCGGCCATCTTCCGACACAAATCGGGCCTTCTCCTAAAGCCGGCCAAATCAGTATAATCGAAAGCTGATTTTGGCAGGCTTCAACTGCTTTCTGTCGCAAAGCTGTAGAAAGATCAAGGGGGTGTGTCGGTAGTGTACCGAAGGCTGGACGGGGGCGTGGTTAAAAGATGGACAGCTTCGGTTGATAATGGAAAAAAGAAAGCCGGCCCTGACGAGCATTTGGGCGACTTTACTTGGTTCCTTTTTGTTCACGACCAAGCCTCAAAAAGGTGCCTCAACTGACCAGATGACCACCGGAAGGAATGGGGGATCACCTGCCCTCACTCCCCCAGTGGTCACCAACCCTCTCCCACCCAAAAAAAAGGTTAGAAACATTTTTTTGCCAGCCTCTATGGCAGCCTCAAATGTCATACCCAGCTCCATCACAGCAGTATGCAGGTCCCTGGAGCAGTTTTAGTGGGTGCAGTGCACTTCAGGCAGGCGGACCCAGGCCCATCCCCCCCCCCACCTGTTACCCCCCCAAAACCCACTGTACCTACATGTAGGTGCTCCCTTTCATCCCTAAGGGCTATGGTAGTGGTGCACAGTTGTGGGGAGTGGGTTTGGGGGAATTTGGGGGGCTCAGCACCCAAGGTAAGGGAGCTATGTACCTGGGATCAATTTGTGAAGTCCACTGCAGTGCCCCCTAGAGTGCCCGATTGGTGTCCTGGCATGTGAGGGGGACCAGTGCGCTATAAATGCTGGCTCCTCCCACGACCAAATGCCTTGGATTTGGCCGGGTTTGAGATGGCCACCATTAGTTTCCATTATCGGCGAAAACCAATGGCTGCCATCTCTAATGCCGGCGAACTCTAAGGGCAGGCCAAATGTTGAGATTTGGGTGTCCCCGACAGTATTATCGAAACGAAAGATGGCCAGCAAACTTGTTTCAATAATACAGTCAGGTACGCCGCTTGATGGGGCCAACGTTACAGATGGCCGCCCTTACAGATGGTCGGCCCCGTTCGATTATGGCCCTCTATGCGGCTTAGTAAAAGGGCCACTTAGATTTTGAGCCCTCTAGGGACAGAAAAAGTACCTTCATATAATGTGTACAGCACTGCATACATCTAGTAGCACTATAGAAATGATTAGTAGTAGTAGTAGCCACCAGAGATACTCCATTCCTGGCATCCAAGGCAGGATTCAGTAAATGGCACCCAAAGTAAGGTGCCAAAAAGATCCGTGCTAAACTAGTATTCTGCATGCCCTTTGCAAAATAATAGCTTAGCGTGGATCATGTGACTAATGTTATGCACTGGATTTATGCATACTGAAACTTGATGTAAGGCCATTGCCCAGTTTAGGTGTAGAAATTGCATTATTGTATAATATTGCCCCTAACCTCTGAGAACGCTCCCTGATCTGCCTATACTCCTCCCATGGATGTTTTTGAATAGCAATTAGGGCAGTTGCATGCACAAATGCAAACTGATGCCAGTTAACTCCAATTATATTGATTGTTGATGCCTCATTAGCAAATTTATTTGCAGGAGCATCTGCCCTGGGTGCCCACATTTGGATGACCTATGTAGAATCCAGGTGCCATTCCAGATCCAGACCTGCATACAAGAACACATTCATTAATTTGCATGTGGAGAACAATTTGTGTGCAGTGGTTATTTATTATTTGGGAGGAGGAGGAAGGGGGAATTTTGAGATGTATTCTATAACACATGCATAGATTTTAGATACACCTGTGACCCACCCATTCTAGAGGAGAAGTGGCCTAGTGGTTAGGGTGGTGGACTTTGGTCCTGAGGAACTGAGTTCAATTTATGGCACAGGCAGCTCCTTGTGACTCTGGGCAAGTCACTTAACCCTCCATTGCCTGCCACATTGAGCCTGCCATGAGTGGGAAAGTGCAGGGTACAAATGTAACAAAAATAAATTCCATGCCCATGGCTTTGCCCCATTTTCAACTACATAACATAGAATTTATACACAATATGTTTAGAAATTAGTGCAAGTAAATTCTAATTAATGCCAATTAGTGCAGATAATTATTTAACATTCAATTATCAGTGCTGATTAGCTTGTTAACCAATTAGTTTATGTGCATTGTTATGGAATACGCTTTGATTTTCACATGGAAATCTCAGCATGATATATAGAATCCCTGTGTTAATGCTTTAGTTGGCAAAAACCTCCTCTTTATTCAGCCTTAGGCCTGGCCAGGACACCCCCTCTCCTCTCGGGTCCTGGTGGGGGTGAAATACATAAGTATTGCCATACTGGGACAGACCTAAGGTCCATCAAGCCCAGCATCCTGTTTCCAACAGTGGCCAATTCAGGTCACAAGTACCTGGCATGATCCCAAAACAGTACAATGTATTTATGTTGCTTATCCTAGAAATAAGCAGTGGAATTTCCCCAAGTCCATATTAATAATGGTTTATGGACTTTTCTTTTAGGAAGCTATCCAAACCTTTTTTAAACCCCACTAAGCTAACTGCTTTTACTACATTCTCTGGCAACGAATTCCAGAGCTTATTTACATGTTGAGTGAAGAAACATTTTTCTGATTAATTTTAAATTTACTACTTTGTAGCTTCATTTTGTGCCCCCTAGTACTAGTATTTTTGAAAAGAGTAAGCAATCAATTAACGTCTACCCATTCCATTCCACTCATTATTTTATTGACCTCTATTGTATCTCCCCTCAACCGTCTCTTCTCCAAGTTGAAGAGCCCTAGCTGCTGTAGCCTTTCCTCATAGGGAAGTCATCCCTTTATCATTTTCATCACCCTTCTTTGTACCTTTACTAATTCCCCCATATCGTTTTTGAGATGCGGTAACCAGAACTGCACACAATATTTGAGGTATGGTCGCATCATGGAGCGATACAAAGGCATTATAACATCCTAATTTTTGTTTTCCATTCCTTTCCTAATAATACCTAACATTCTATTTGCTTTCCTAGCCGATACCGCACATTGAGCAGAGGGTATCAATGTATCATCAACGATGACACCTAGATCCCTTGTCTGGACTCCTAATGTGGAACTTTGCATTACTTAGCTATAGTTCGGGTTCCTCCTTCCCACATTCATCATGTTGCACTTGCTCATATTAAGCATCATCTACCATTTGGTTGCCCAGTCTCATAAGGTCCTTATGCAATTTTTCAGAATACTCTTGCGATTTGAATAACTTTGTGTTGTCAGCAAATGTAAATACCTCACTAGTTACTCCCATATCAAGAACATTTATAAATATGCTAAAAAGCAGCGGTCCCAGCACAGAGCCCTGCTGAACCCCACTATCAGCCCTTCTCCATTGAGAATACTGACCATTTAAATCCTACTCTCAGTTTTCTATCTTTTAACCAGCGTTTAATCCACAATAGAAGACTACCTCCTATCCCATGACTCTCCAATTTCCTCTGGAGTCTTTCATGAAGTACTTTTGAAAATCCAGATATACAATATCAACTGGTTCACCTTTATCCACATGTTAACCCCTTCATAGAAATATAATAGATTGGTGAGGTAAGATTTCCCTTCACTAAATCTATGTTGCCTTTCTCTCATTAATCCATGCTTTTGAATATGCTCTGTAATTTTGTTCTTTATAATAGTCTCTACCATTTTGCTCAGCACTGATGTCAGGCTCACCAGTCTATAATTTCCTGGATCACCTCTGGAACCTTTTCTAAAAATTGCCATTACATTGGCCACCCTCCAATCTTCCAGTAGCATGCTTGATTTTAAAGGCAACCGAAGACCATATGCTCACTAGCAGGCTTATTTTCGAAAGTGATCGCCGGCCATTTTCCGACATAAATCGGGAGATGGCCGGCGATCTCTCAAAAGCGGCGAAATTGGTATAATCGAAAGCGGCCTTTTTGATAGCATTGCCACTTTCCCGTCACCTCGCCGGCAAACGTTCAAGGGAGCATGTCGGCAGTGTAGCAAAGGCGGGACATGGGCAGACATGGGCGTGGCTACCAGATGGCCGGCTTTCGCGGATAATGGAAAAAGAAAAAGCGGCGTTAATCAGTATTTTGCTGGGTTTGCTTGTTCCTTTTATTTTCATGACCAAGCCTCAAAAGGGTGCCCCAACTCACCAGATGACCACCGGAGGGAATGGGGGATGACCTCCCCATACTCCCCCAGTGGTCACCAACCCCCTCCCACACTAAAAAGAATAAAAATAAAAACCTTTTTTGCAAGTCTGTATGCCAGCCTCAAATGTCTTACCCAGCTCTCTGACAGCAGTATGCAAGTCCCTGGAACAGTTTTTAATGGGTGCAGTGCACTTCAGGCAGGCAGACCCAGGTCCATCCCCCCCTACCTGTTACACTTGTGGTGGTAAATGTTAAGCCCTCCACCCCCACCCAAAACCCACTGAACCCACATGTAGGTGCACCCCTTCACCCATAAGGGCTATGGTAATGGTTTAGAGTTGTGGGGAGTGGGTTTGGGGGGGATTTGGGGGGCTCAGCACACAAGGTAAGGGAGCTATGCACCTGGGAGCTTTTTTTGTATTTTTTAAACATTTTTAGAAGTGCCCCCTAGGGTGCCCAGTTGGTGTCCTGGCATGTCAGAGGGACCATTGCACTACAAATGCTGGCTCCTCCCATGACCAAATGCCTTGGATTTTGCCGGGTTTGAGATGGCCGGCATTTTTTCCATTATCGCTGAAAAACAAAACCGACGATCTCAAACCCGGCGAACTCTGGCATTTGGCCGGGCTAAACCGTATTATTGGAAAAAAAGATGGCCATCCATCTTTTTCGATAATACGGTTCCGGACAGCTGTTGCGCCGCCGCCAAAATAGATCACCGGAGAACTATTTCGCTGGTGACGTTCGATTATGCCCCTCTAAGTCGATCACTTTTATAACCTACCAACCCCTTCCAACTATGGCACCTACTGTCAGTTACTCATTGCAAACCCTCCTTCTGGGATGGGCTCCACTTCCACCTACTGACACTGCTCTCTCTCCCCTCAGTGACCCTGGAGAGTTCTACAGCAATCTAGTAATCCCATGAGGAAATTTCAATTGTTAATTTACCAGGGGATTACACAAGTAATACTTTGCTTGGGTAGGGCAGCATTCACTCCTTCTGCACTGGAGTACAGGTATGACACTCATTTGGTCTGCAATGCTGGTGCTGTCTTTAGGCATGCCCATGTATGAGATTTTGGCTAGAAGTGTGCAGTAGGGATGTTCACAAGGCAAAAAGTTTTGGTTCAGGTTTAGTTCATTTAGCCTTTATTCACAGATTATTCAGCTTCTTTCAGTTCATTTGACACATTAATTTTCATATTTAAAAAAATGCATTACAAATTTTTAACACCTGCAAATCAACTTAACATGTATTAATTCGTATATTAACTCTGTAATAGTGTGTACAACCCGGAGGATGTGGACAACGTAAGGATCTAGTGAAGCTTGAAGAATGGTCCAAAAATTGGCAGCTAAGATTTGATGCTAAAAAATGCAGAATAATGCACTTGGGTTACATTAATCCAAGGGAACGGTACAGTATAGGGGGTGAAGTGTTTCTGTGTATGAAAGAAAAGCGGGACTTGGGGGTGATTGTGTCTGATGACCTTAAGGTGGCCAAACAGGTAGAAAAGGCAACCGTCAAAGCCAGAAAGATGCTCGGGTGCATAAGGAGAGAGATGACCAGCGGGGGAAAAAAAGGTGATAGTGTCCTTGTATAAGTCTCTGGTGAGGCCCCATTTAGAGTACTGTGTGCAATCTACAAAAAGATATAAACAGGATGGAGTCAGTCCAGAGGGCAGTTACAAAACTGGTTAGTGATCTCTGTCATAAAACATATAGGGACAGGCTTATGAACCTCAACATGTATACACTGGAAGAGAGGAAAGAGAGAGAGGATATGATAGAGATGTTTAAGTACTTCAGTAGGATTAATGTACAGGAGGTGAGCCTTTTTCAAATGAATGAAACCTCTGGAATGAGAGGGCATAAGATGAATTTAAGTGGAAATAGGCTTAGGAGGAATCTAAGAAAATACTTTTTCACAGAATAGGTGGTAAATGCATGGAATGGCCTCCCAGTGAAGGTCGTGGAGACAAGGACTGTGTCAGAATTTTAAAAAGCGTGGGACAGGCATGTGGGATCTCTTAAGAAAAGGAGGAGTTAGTGGTTACTAAGGATGGACAGACTTTTATCTGCCGTCATATTTCTATGTTTCTAACATGCACTAAAATAATTTTGTGTGTACTAAATTGGTTAAGGCACATTAATAAACCAGATGTGTGCTAATGAACGTATATCGATACTAGCCAGATCACTACTTAGCTACCTATGTAAGGGGCCCATTTACTAAAGTGCACTAAAATCTGGACTTGGCATGCTGCAACAAGATTTTCCCACACGTTAAGCCCAGATTTAACGTGTCAGTTTTTAGGGCATTTCTTTTTTTGTTTTTTATTGCAGGTCACTTGCTAAGGTTCCTATTAACGCACAGAACTTGCAAAAAACAAAACAAAAACACATGGGCGCACTTACCACCTCCTATTTAGAAGACACTAAGTGCGCCTGGGTTACCTACCATTATCTACTTAGTACTCACTAATCAGAATGTGCTAGTTGAATAACACAGAAATGGCTCATTCCCACCCATGCTATGTCCCCTCAGAAAAAAATCATTAATGGAGGGGTTTATCACACGGAAACAGGGAAAATACTGCAAAACACTATAAACTGTTCATGTGGTACTCTGTTATCACTCACTAAACACATGTTAAAAGCTTAATGCCCTTTAGTAATAAGGCCCCGGAATCCCTTTGAAAACTGTAAAGATTCCTGCATCTTACAGTATAAATTATCTCCTAATTTCTGTACCTTACATTTTTTAATTAGCGATATCAACAGCTGAAAAAGCTGACAGACAGTAAAGTTCTGTCACAACTATTTAGAAAGACAGCTATTACAGCTATGCAAGAGAATATTTCTATGTGATGATTTTTTAAAAAATATCACACACTGAAATTCAATGCCAATTATGCTTATCACAATATCAAGAAAGGCAGTTTCATCTGTCTTCATTTATCTGATAAATCTAAAATTGTTATTATGAGGAAATGCAGGTTGCAGACCTGAGGGACAGGAAAAGAAAGCAGAAAAAGGTTGTAGTGAACAAGCAACTCAACAATCCCCTAAACATTGAGACTGAATTCCCCATACCATATGGAGTGGAGGAGTGGCCTAGTGGCTAGGGTGGTGGACTTTGGTCCTGAGGAACTGAGTTCGATTCCCACTTCAGGCACAGGCAGCTCCTTGTGAGTCTGGGCAAGTCACTTAACCCTCCATGACTCCATGTAAGCTCCATTGAGCCTGTCATGAGTGGGAAAGCACAGGGTACAAATGTAATAAAAAAAAATACCTAAGATAGCTTTTTCTAATGCAGGGGGAGAGAAAGTAAGGAATGCATACAGGCAACTCAGCCAGCATCCAAGAAGTGATGCCAGCCCAGTCCAGGGAGGCTGCCCAGCAATTGGGAAAAAGGGGAGATGCTGATGGAAAATTCCTGGCTGGATAATGAATATCCGAAGATCAGGAACCCTTGTAGCCACATAGACAAGTCAGTCACAACAAGGGCGATGAAAACAAAGGGGAACAGCAGACGATGTAGACACTTGCACCTTTATTGAACACCTAGGACTCGACATGAGCCATGTTTCGGCCCACAAGGGCCTTCTTCAGGAGTCATTTGGTTAGATGTATGCTGATAAGACTAGGGTAGTGCAGATATGTCCGATATTTAAAACAAGGGATAATCCTTGTTGCTGCTAAAACACTTCGTGAAAACGATTGGACTCTTGTCGAGTCCTAGATGTTCAATAAAGATGCAAGTGTCTACATCGTCTGTTGTTCCCCCTTTTTTGTTGCCCTTGTTGTGACTGACTTGGCTAATGAATATGCAACATAGTAACATGGTAGGTGACGGCAGAAAAAAACCTGTATGGTCTATCCAGTCTGCCCAACAAGATAAACTCATATGCGCTACTTTATATGTATACCTGACCTTGATTTTTATCTATCTAAATCTAATTCTATAAAGCTTGATTTTTATCTACCATTTTCAGGGCACAGACCATAGAAGTCAGCCCAGCACAAGCCCAGCATCCCAACCACTAGCCCCACCTCCCAACCACCGGTTCTTCCATCCGATCTCCGCTAAGCTTCTGAGGATCCATTCCTTCCGAACAGGATTCCATGTTTATCCCACGCATTTTTGAATTCCATCACCGTTTTCATCTCCACCACCTCCCGCGGGAGGGCATTCCAAGTATCCACCACTCTCTCCGTGAAAAAATACTTCCTGACATTTTTCTTGAGTCTGCCCCTTCAACCTTGTTTCATGTCCTCTAGTTCTATTGCCTTCCCATCTCCGGAACAGGTTCGTTTGTGGATTAATACCTTTCAAATATTTGAACATCTGTATCATATCACCCCTGTTTCTCCTTTCCTCCAGGGTATACATGTTCAGGTCAGCAAGTCTCTCCTCATACGTTTCGTAATGCAAATCCCATACCGTCAAGAATTCAGGCGATCGTTAAAGACCTATTTGTTTTGTAAGGCCTACCCTGCTGATTCTACTTAAAAGTCTCAACTCTACAATGATTTAAAGGACAATTTTATTTCTTCTTTCTTTGTCACTTATTATATACCCACTTACCCCTACCTTACCTGACCCTATTTCTAATTGTATTTGTTTAACCCCTACCGTACTTGGCGCTCACCAATATGGTTCTTGTAAGCCACATTGAGCCTGCTAGTGTGTGGGAAAATGTGGGATATAAATTCTGCAAATAAATAAATAAATAAATACCATTTTTGTAGCTTTTCTTTGCACCGCTTCAATTTTTTTACATCCTTAGCAAGATATGGCCTCCAAAACTGAACACAATACTCCAGGTGGGGCCTCACCAACGACTTGTACAGGGGCATCAACACCTCCTTTCTTCTGCTGGTCACACTTCTGTCTATACAGCCTAGCAACCTTCTGGCTATGGCCACCGCCTTGTCACACTGTTTCGTCGCCTTCAGATCCTCAGATATTATCACCCCAAGATCCCTCTTCCCGTCCGTACCTAGCAGACTCTCACCTCCTAACACATATGTCTCCCGTGGATTTCTACTCCCTAAGTGCATCACTTTGCATTTCTTCGCATTGAATTTTAATTGCCAAACATTAGACCATTCTATCTTCTGCAGATCTTTTTCCATGTTTTCCACTCCGTCCGGGGTGTCCACCCTGTTACAAATCTTGGTGTCATCCGCAAAAATGCGAACTTTACCTTCTAACCCTACGGCAATGTCACTCACAAATATATTGAACAGAATCGGCCCCAGCACCGATCCCTGAGGCACTCCACTACTCACCTTTCCCTCATGCGAGCGAATTCCATTTACCACCACCCTCTGGCGTCTGTCCGTCAACCAGTTCCTAATCCAGTTCACCATGTCGGGTCCTATCTTCAGCCTGTCAAGTTTATTCAAGAGCCTCCTGTGGGGAACCATGTCAAAAGCTTTGCTGAAATCTAAGTATCTATAGCACAGTCCTGATTCATTTCTCCGGTCACCCAGTCAAAGAATTCAATGAGATTCATTTGGCACGATTTACCTTTGGTAAAACCATGTTGTCTCGGATCTTGCAACTTATTGGCTTCCAGGAAATTCACTATCCTTTCCTTCAGCATCGCTTCTATTACTTTTCCAATAACCGAAGTGAGGCTTACCGGCCTGTAGTTTCCAGCTTCTTCCCTATCACCACTTTTGTGAAGAGGGACCACATCTGCTGTTCTCCAATCCCATGGAACCTCTCCCATCTCCAAGGATTTATTAAACAAATCTTTAAAAGGACCCGCCAGAACCTCTCTGAGCTCCCTCAATATCCTGGGGTGGATCCCGTCCGGTCCCATGTCTTTGTCCACCTTTAGATTTTCAAGTTGTTCATACACACTCACTTCTATGAACAGTGCTATATCTGCTCCATTCTCATATGTACTTTTGCCAATCAATCGTGGTCCTTCTCCAGGATTTTCTTCAGTGAAAACAGAACAAAAGTATTTGTTTAGCAAATTTGCTTTTCCTTTATTATTATCCACATAGTGGTTCACAGCATCTTTCAGTCTCACAATTCCATTTTTAGTCTTCCTCCTTTCACTAATATACCTGAAGAAAATTTTGTCACCTCTCTTTACATTTCTACCCATTTGTTATTCCGCTTGCGCTTTCACCAGGCGTATCTCTCGGCTTCTTTCAGTTTCATCAGGTATTCCTCTCCATGTTCCTCTTCTTGAATTTTTTCTGTATTTCATGAATGCCAACTCTTTAACCTTTATTTTCTTAGCCACTTGCTTGGTGCATTTTTCTCTTGCTTTTATTTACTCTCCTTACATAAAGGTTTGTGGCCAAATTTATAGCTTCTTTCAGCCTGGACCACTGCCCTTCCACTTCTCGTATGTTCCCCAACCCATCAGTTCCTTTCGGACATTTGATACACTATCCCCATTTCTGAGCACCAGATCCAGTGTTGCTCCCTCTCTCGTGGGTTCCATCACCATTTGTCTGAGTAGAGCACTTTGAAAAGCATCCACGATCTTTCTACTTCTTTCCAATTCCACAGATGGAACTTTCCAATTCACATAGAAACATGACGGCAGATAAAGGCCATATGACCCATGCAGTCTGCCCATCCTCTGTAACCCTAATTCTTCCTGTTCCTAAGCAATCCCACATGCTTATCCCATGCCTTTTTAAATTCTGGAACAGTCCTTGACTCCACCACCTCTACCGGGAGGCCATTCCATGCCTCCACCACCCTTTCTGTGAAATAATACTTCCTTAGGTTACTTCTAAGCCTATTCCCTCTTAACTTTGTCATCTGCCCCCTCATTCCAGAGCTCTCCTTAATTTGAAAAAGGCTCTCTTCCTGTACATAAATGCCCTTGAGATATTTAAACGTTTCTATCATGTCTCCTCTCTTCCAGCGTATACATGTTGAGGTTCATAAGCCTGTCCCTATAATTTTTGCATTCAAGATCGCTAATTTCGTAGCCGCCCTCTGGACCAACTCCATCCTGTTTATATCTTTCTGTACATCTGGCAGATTAAAATCTCCCAGCAACAGCACCTCTCTTTTCTTTCCCAACTTATGGATATCTGTGACCAGATCTTTATCTAGTTCCTCTGATTGTGTCAGAGGTCTGTAGACAACACCCATTTGGACAGAGGTTCCATCATCTCTTTTTAAGGTGATCCATCTCGCTTCTTCCTTTCCCCAGGCCCCTGTCATTTCAGTCGCTGCGATATCATTTCTCACGTACAGAGCTACTCCTCCACCTTTACAACATCTCTATCCTTCCTAAATAGATTATAGCCTGGTATGTTTGCATCTCATTCGTGGGAATCATTGAGCCATGTCTCCATGATTGCAACAGTGTCTAAGTCTGCCTCTAACATCAGGGCTTGCAGATCATGAACTTTGTTGCTTAGACTGCGAGCATTTGTGGTCATCACTTTCCGTCTACATTTCAGTGGCATTTTTGTCTTCTGTTTTGTTTTTGTTTAGTCTCACTTTCTGCTGTGTTCATAAGAAATGATTTACTAAGATTGTTGTTTTCATTGCTTTCTTTTCTAGTGTCACATCTTGTCTTTAGCTTTAGCTGGGGGTGATCACTTGACGTGACCTGACTCCATATGCCACCTCCGCCATCTAGTTTAAATGCCTACAAGCATATTGTCTAAATTTCCCCCCAAGGACTTTTTTTCCTGCCACAGTGAGATGCAGCCCGCCATTACAATATAGTATTTTGTTTTTCCATGTGTTGCCCCATCCTCCTATGTACCTAAAACCTTCTTTGTGACACCAGGCTATAAGTCCCAGTGAGTCTGAAATGTGCTGTATCAAAAAAACAGTTCTCTGGGTCGGGCAAGCAATGATACAGTGTGATAAATTAAATTTGATTCAACAATCAGATTCCACTAGAATATAATGGACCCTCCCAGAAATAGGAAGTGGCAGCTTCCAGCAGGAATGCCAGGACAGTGTGGGATTGTGAAGGAACCCCAGGGCCAATAAAATTGGAATCCTGGCCTATCTGTTTTAGACTCAGTGCAGGTTGTGCAACAGGGCATAGAGGACCAAGCCTAAGATTAAAAAATGGTTTGTTTCTACCCTCCACTCTTATCGCTGTGGGATGGGATACGCTGCCCTGCTTTTTCATTGTGTTTGTTCATGCATTGCTGTTTGATTTTGTTATGAAAATCAATAACAATTATTGAATGTAAATGTTTTTCGAGTTGAGTCAATTCAGCTTTTCTACTAAATTTAGGGGTAGTTTTAAGAATTTCTGAAGGATCAGGAGACATGTTTTGCTTTCCTCATCCTGGGGAAAGGTTGTGGAGTCCTGCAACTTTTTATTTTATCTCCTATTCTTTTCAATATTTTTTGAGTTCTCTAGGGATATGTCTCAAGTCTTTGGGTATATCTTATAGGGGCCCTTTTACTGAGCAGCATAAGTGTCCAAGTGTACCCAACACATGCCAAAATGGAGTTACCGTCCGACTACTGCGTGGCTTTTGCAGTAATTTCATTTTGGTGCACATCCGATATGCACGTCTGAAAAATTTATTTTCAGGCGCGCGTAATGGACACACGCCAAGTAGCACTTGGCACACGTAGGTCATTACCTCCTGGTTACCACGTGAGTCTTTACCACTAGGTCAATGGCTGGTGGTAAGGTCACAGGCCCAAAATGGACACGCAACAATTTTCATTTTGCCACACGTCCATTTTTTAAAGGCGCGCTAAAAATGGATCGGTGCGCACCTAAACCCTGCGCCTACACAACTGCAAGCCATTTTTCAGTGCGCCTTTGTACAAGGACCCCATAATATCTACACGGTCGATGTTCAAATAATTTTTCCCTTTAGCTCCTTATTGGCTGATATTTTTATATTCATTACTGACTGTTTTTCCAGAGATTTCACATTGGATGTTTGCACATTCTCTAAAATTGGAAACTGGAAAAACAACAACTATTTTGCTATGGGTAGGAAGGGAGAAGAATTTATTTATTTATTTATTCATTTATTGCATTTGTACCCCACATTTTCCCACCTATTTGCAGGCTCAATGTGGCTTACATACAGCGGCGTGCTGGTAAATTTTTAACAACAGGCTCTCTCCCCGGTCCAACTCTGCGCCCCCCCCCCCAAATTGCAGAGCTGGCTATACCCAGGAAGAAAGTCGTGGGGGGGGGGGGGAGGGTCATGCATTACTCTCTTCAGGAATTTTTTTTAATGCTTCCAGGTTCCAATCTAATTCAAGTTTAACGTGGGATAAAATGCCATAAATAAGTAAATAAATAGATAGAAACTCAGAACATTGAGAACCTGATTCCCATAACATGATGTCTGTTTTAGAAGCCCATTACCAGGAGAAAAAAAATCTCTGCACCAATAACAGGGTTAAATGTCATAAATAAATAACTAACTAAATAAATAGATAGAAACTCTGAATGTTGAGCACCTGATCCTTATAATATGACATCTGTTTTAATGGCCCTTTACCAGGAGAAAAAAGATCTCTGCACAAATATAATACATGCTAGGGTGTCCCTATAACCAGCCTCTCTAAATGACACACTGTTTATGATTTATAACAAATTTCTACTCTATGAAAAGTTATTCCATTACTATACTTCTCTGACCTCTGTGTACATCTGTATGCTGCCAAAGCTGGCATGTTTGAAAATATAAGCGAGATTGAATTAAAATGCTACCAACAATAAAGAACGACAACATGGATGCAGCACCTGATTCTTATAACATGATATCTGTTTTAGTGGCCCTTTACCAAGAGAAAAAAATCTCTGCACAAATATAATACATGCAAGAGGGTGTCCCTATAACCAGCCCCTCCAAATGATACACTGAGTATGATTTATAACAAATTACTACTACCTCTATGTTCATCCGTATGCTGCATAAGCTGGCATGTTTGAAAATATAAGTGAGATGAAATTAAAATGCTACCAACAATAAAGAACGACAACATAGATGCAACAACTCATAAGTTTGCTTGATTTTGTTTTGGGTTTAATGGCAGCACGGGAAGGGGAAACAGAGTAACCTAAATAGCTTCAATTTCTTTATTTCATGCTGTCTCCATCCTCATCCAAACCCAGCATCATCTCCCCCCTGCTCCTCTGTGAGTCCTACCTCTCTCAGCTTCCATTCCCTCTCTGGCCATTCTTCAAACCTTACTCTTCCAGCAGCTGTAGTGGTAACACGTGATGCTGCCTGGTCCACCCGGAGCCTTGTCTCTGCCGAGTAGTGTACAGCCCCGCTGATGCAACTTCCTGGGGGGGTGGGATCTGGCAGAGAAAAGGCTCCGGGGTGGTCAGGCAGTGGTGAGAGGGGGGATGATGAACCTAAGGGACGACATGATGAGGTATGCTGGGGGAGGAGGGAGAGAGGAGGAGAAAAAAAAACAGACTCCAACAACCGGCTCGCAAAAATTAGTAAAATTTAACAACTGGCTTATGCGAGCCGGTGCGAGCCGGCTCCAGCACACCACTGCTTACATAGTACCGTCAAACACGTTTGCCCAGTCGGTGGATAGTAAATACAAAGTTGTATAGTGATCGTATGAGGTATAAGTGGGGGGTCGAAATGGATGAAAATTGCGTGTTGTCCTGTGCGATCATACTCATGCTGTGTTGGTAGGTGAAGAGGGTTACGTGGGGTCATTGGGGTAGGCGTTTTTGAAGAGGTTGGTTTTTAGTGATTTCCTGAAGTTCAAATGGTCGTGGATTGTTTTCACAGCTTTTGGGAGCCCATTCCATAGTTGTGCGCTTATGTAAGAGAAGCCGGTTGCATAAGTTGTTTTGTATTTCAGTCCTTTGCAATTTGGGTAGTGTAGGTTTAGGTAGGATCTTGATGATCTGACTTTGTTTCTTATTGGTAAGTCTATGAGGTCTGTCATGTATTCTAGGACTACGCCGTATATGATTTTGTGGACTAAGGTGCAGATTTTGAAGATGATCCGCTTGCTCTTATGTACTATTCTCACATGGTATTGTTTTTTCTATACACTGCTGCCTAGAAATCGCTGTGGTGCCTTAAATGCTGATATGAATCCCAGCAAAACATTCCTAACTCTCTACTGTCTCACCCTACTCTTACACGTATACACAACCCACGACACAGATAACAACAACCCCACAACGCACAAATCACACACCACTTACACACACACACACACAATGCCCACCCAAACAAATAACAAAAACCATGACAAACCTAACGCCCATGGACACCAACAGAGGATACCAAAAGAAGACACCAAACCAGCACATCAAGAAAACAGACAATTGATAAAAATCACCACAAACTCGAACCCAAGGAAGCAACACCAATTAATACAAATAGGATACACCAATGCCAGATCAATAATCAAGAAAACTACAACAATAGCTGACTGGATAACCGCAGATAACCTTGACTTCCTTCTCATCAATGAAACTTGGATCCATAATTCCAAAGACCCGATAATCATAGAACTATGTCCACCAGGATACAAAATCACTCATTGGACAAGAGAAGGAAAAAGAGGCGGAGGTATAGCTATAATTTATAAATCCCAATTCACAGTTACAACAACAGCTGCATCAATCCTCCCTCAACTCGAAATAGCCACAGTTAGAATCACCCACCCTAACCTACATTATCAACTAAACATAATCCTATTCTACAGTCCCCCGGCTAACTGGCAAGATGCACAGATACACTTTACAGACTTCATATCAAATACTTGTCTGTCCTCCCAAAATGTCCTCATAGCAGGAGACATAAACCTCCATCTCGAAGACACAAATTCAAACAACGTACACGAATGCAAGGAATTCCTCCAACTATGGGAGATCCACTGGCCTAACATGCAACCCACCCACAAAAAGGACACACACTAGATATCATAACTCATAAATTTTCATCAGAAGTGAACCTCATATTCAGGGATACAAAATGGACAATCACACCATGGTCAGATCACTACAAAGCAACCACCTCCCTCCTCTGGAAAACAAAAGAGAAACAACAAAAACAAGAAAAGAAAACCTATACTACGAGAGGCAAAATAGACCCTCTAACATTTTGGAAACAAATATATACTGAGGAATGGAATACAACTACAGAATCACCCCAATTCCTACAAGAATGGGACAACAGATGCAGAACAGTGCTAGACAAAATAGCACCGCTCCAAACGAGAACCTCACATAGGAATAACTCAATCCCATGGTTTAATGAAGAACTGAAAGAACTAAAAACACAGGTCAAAAGACTAGAAAGGGCATGGAGCAAAAAAAAAGATGAACACACACTCAAAGAGTGGAAACAAGTACAAAGAAAATACAAATACAAAATCAGACATACCAAAAGAACGCATTACAAAACTATAATAGGACCAAACTACAAGGACACGCACAAACTCTTTTCACTAGTAAACAGTCTCCTAAACACCACACGGGTCACCTCGAATAGCACAGACACCCCATCGGTAATCAACCTAGCGAACTATTTCAACGAAAAAATTACAAAGTTATGACGCATGATACCGAGCAATACCATTGAGTACACAAGCATCCTTGAATGCTTAGACCCAAATCCTGGGGAATACCCAGCCGATCGATCATGGACCAATTTTGACCTGATCTTAATATATGAACTCACACACTGGCTTAGTAAATATGCCAAATCTCAATGCAAACTTGACACTTGCCCTACCAGCCTAATAAGATCCGCACCCAAACAATTCAAACAAGACCTCATGAACCAAATAAACTACAGACTCATAAACGGACTCTTCCCCACGGAAAATGGAAATATCCTACTCACTCCTCTGCCTAATGATACCAAGAAAAGCACAATGGACTTAACCAACTACCGACCAGTCGCTTCCATCCCACTCACAACAAAATTGATGGAAAGTATAGTGACGAAACAACTCACGGAATACCTGACCAAACACTCAATTCTACATGAGTCTCAATCAGGATTTCGATCAAATCATAGTACTGAAACTGTACTAGTGTCGGCAATGATCACATTCAAAACAACAATCGCAACCGGCAAGAACATACTCATTCTTCAATTTGACATGTCTAGTGCCTTCGACATGGTGGATCATGGAATACTATTACACCTACTAGAGTACTTCGGAATTGGAGGCCCAGTTCTCAAATGGTTTGAAGGATTCCTCACCACTAGATCCTACCAAGTAATAACGAATAAGGACAGATCACCACCTTTGAGACCAGAATGCGGAGTTCCCCAAGGATCCCCCCTCTTACCAACTATCTTCAACCTAATGATGATACCACTAGCCAAACTCCTAGCCAACCAAAACCTTAACCCCTACATATATGCCGATGATGTTACGATCCATATCCCGTTCAAAAGCGACTTAAATGAAATAACCAACGAGATCAACCAGAGCTTCCAGACTATGCACTCTTGGGCGGACTCATTCAAGCTAAAACTCAACGCAGAAAAAACTCAATGTCTAGTTCTCACCACCCAATACAATACAAACAACTACCCTACAATAACTACACCCTACTGCACACTTCCTATCTCAGAAAATCTGAAAATCCTTGGAGTCACCATTGACCGAAACCTCACTCTCGACACCCACGTGAAGAACACTACAAAAAAAATGTTCCAATCGATGTGGAAACTCAAAAGAATAAAACCTTTCTTCCCAAGAAACATCTTCCGCACCCTAGTACAGTCATTGGTAATAAGCCACTTGGACTACTGCAACGCTCTATACGCAGGCTGCAAAGAACAGACCATCAAAAAACTCCAGACAGCCCAGAACACCGCAGCCAGACTCATTTTTTGAACACCTAAATACGAAAGTGCGAAACCCCTCAGAGAGAAACTGCACTGGCTCCCGCTCAAGGAACGAATTGAGTTCAAGATCTGCACGACTGTACACAAAATCATTCATGCAGATGCCCCACTCTATATGCTAAACCTAGTGGACTTACCGCCCAGGAATGCCAAAAGATCGGCCCGCAAATTCCTCAACCTGAACTTCCCCAGATGTAAAGGAATGAAATACAAACAGGCTTATGCTACTACCTTTGCGTACAAAAGCACACAGTCCTGGAACGCACTACCCATGGCGCTGAAAATCATAACCAATCTAACAAGCTTCCGCAAAGCCCTGAAAACACATCTCTTCAACAGAGCCTACAAAAGTCACCCTCAATGAAACAAATCATTCCTTAAACTACCCAAGTACACCTAAGACACCTCTCATATGACCTTACCTAACACCTTTCCATCTGAATTCCTCTTTCACCTCTGCTTATGATTGACTGTCTTTTTTTTTTTTTGTCTTCAAATCATGTAACGACGTTTTCATTTCCATACTCTGTAAGCCACATTGAGCCTGCAAAAAGGTGGGAAAATGTGGGGTACAAATACAATAAATAATAATAATAAGTTGTTTTGTATTTCAGTCCTTTGCAATTTGGGTAGTGTAGGTTTAGGTAGGATCTTGATGATCTGACTTTGTTTCTAATTGGTAAGTCTATGAGGTCTGTCATGTATTCTGAGACTACGCCGTATATGATTTTGTGGACTAAGGTGCAGATTTTGAAGATGATCCGTTCTTTGATTGGGAGCCAATGCAACTTTTCTCGGAGGGGTTTGGAACTTTTGAAGCATGTTTTGCTGAATATCAGCCTGGCTGCTGTATTTTGGGTGGTCTGGAGTTTTTTTATGAGTTGTTCTTTGCAGCCCACGTAGATTCCGTTGCAATAATCTGCATGACTTAGGACCATTGATTGTATTAGGTATTGAAAAGTTGCTCTTGGAAAGAAAGGTTTTAATTGTTTGAGCTTCCACATTGAATAGAACATTTTCTTTGTTACAGAGTTTACTTGACTGTCGAGGGTAAGGTTGCGATCGGGTGTGACACTGAGTATTTTCAAACTATCCGAGGTAGGGAGGGTGTGTCCTGGAGTATTTATGGTTGTGGGTTTGTATTTGTTATATGGAGAGGAGAGGATGAGGCAATATGTTTTTTCTGTGTTCAGTTTCAGTTGGAATGAGTTTGCCCACTTAAACTTTGTCTGGTATTAAATAGCAAACCTATTCCTGTGCTTACATCTCTTCATAGTCTGGATAAGTTAGACTCAGACTGAAGTGGTGAGTCAGATGTTTGCCACATAATTACTACAACATTTGTTAGATTGTGTGTCATTCACCAGATACACTCTTTCCTCTCTATTGATAAGCTACAAAAAAAACTGTTCATGTTTCTTTCTTACTTTCAATATTGAATTATTGTAAAATCTTGTATTTAGGTATTGTGAAGAAACAGCTGCACCATTTACAGATAATTCAATACACAGCAGCTAGGGTTATCCTTTGTAAAACACAATTTGAAAAGGTGTCTCCTTTATTGATATTCTTATACTGGCAACCTATTTTGCTTGAATAGAATTTAGGATTTTGTGTTTGTCTTTTAAGATACTTCACGGAATAAGTCCTTTTCATTTGGCTGCTCTATAAAATAATGAGTGGAGTGGAATGGGTAGACATGAATTGTTATTTACTCTTTCCCAAAATACTAGGACTAGGGGGCACATAATGAAACTACAAGGTAGTAAATTTAAAACAAATCAGAGAAAAGTTTTCTTCACTCAACTTGTAATTAAACTCTGGAATTCATTGCCAGAGAATTTAGTAAAAGCAGTTAGCTTAGAGGGGTTTTAAAAAATATGGATGGCTTCCTAAAAGAAAAGCCCATAGACCATTATTAAAATGGACTTGGTGAAAATCCACTGTTTATTTCTAGGATAAGCAGCATAAAATATATTGTACTGTTTTGGGATCCTGCCAGGGACGTGTGACCTGGATTGGCTACTGTTGGAAACAGGATGCTGGGCTTGAAGGACCTTCAGTCTGTCCCAGTATGGCAATACTTATGTACATATCAATCAAGGCTTAGGAGCCATTTTACTGTAGCTTAGTGTGCTAAATTCTGCACTTTCCATTTTATACTCATGGGCACACGGCATTTAGCGTATGCTAAACTTTAGTGAAAGGGTGCCGTGGAGGGGCATAAACAAACTGGGCGCCCATCTTTAAGGGCACCCCGGCGAAGAGGCGGGGCATCCCGTATTATCGAAACAAGATGGGCGGCCATTTTTCGTTTCGATAATACAGTCGGGCTTGGCCAAATCTCAACATTTAGGTCGACCTTAGAGATGGCCAACCTCGGTTTTCGCCTATAATGGAAACTGAGGACGGCCATCTCAAAAACGTCCAAAGCCATTTGGTCGTGGGAGAAGCCAGCATTCATTGTGCACTGGTCCTCTCTCACATGCCAGGACATCAACCAGGCACCCTAGGGGGCACTGCAGTGGACTTCACAAATTGATCCCAGGTGCATAGTTCCCTTACCTTGGGTGCTGAGCCCCCCAATCCCCCCCCAAAACCCACTACCCACAACTGTACAACAGTACCATAGCCCTTAAAGGGTAACGGGGGGGAACCTACACGTGGGTACAGTGGGTTTTGGGTGGATTTTGGAGGGCTCCTATTTACCACCACAAGTGTAACAGGTAGGGGGGATGGGCCTGAGTCCGCTTGCCTGAAGTGCACTGCAGTGCCCACTAAAAACTGCTCCAGGGACCTGCATACCGCTATCATGGAGCTGGGTATGACATTTTAGGCTGGCATACAGGCTGGAAAAAATGTTTTTAATTAGTTTTTTTGGGTGGGAGGGGGTTTGTGACCACTGAGGGAGTAAGGGGAGGTGATCCTCGATTCCCTTCGGTGGTCATCTGGTCAGTTTGGGCACCTTTTTGAGGCTTGGTCATGAACAAAAAGGGACCAAGTAAAGTCGGCCAAATGCTCGTCAGTGACTCCCTTCTTTTTTCCATTATCGGCCGAGGACGGCCATCTGTTAACCACGCCAAGTCTCACCTCCGGTACACTGCCAACATGCCCCCTTGATCTTTAGCCATTCCTGCAATAGAAAGCAGTTGAGGACGGCCAAAATTGGCTTTCGATTATGCCGATTTGGCCGTCCCTGAAAGAAGGACGCCCATCTCCCGATTTGTGTCGGAAGATGGGCACCCTTCTCTTTCGAAAATGAGCTGGTTAGTCATCTAACATAGTCAAATAAGATTGCTATTCCATCTGTCAGGTTAGCATCCTCCCATTAAAAAAAAATGTTTAGAGCAGTGGCTTTTAGTCCTTGGAATTCCCTTCCATCTGCATTGAGATCTGAATGTAAGCATTGAAGTTTTGTAAATTTTTGAAAATCTGGCATTTTTCTAAATATATTTCCTGAATTCAGTAGAGATTGTTCTATCCTTTTTTAAGATTATGAATCATCCTAGGTTATTTGGTATTGACAGAATACAAGAAAGTCAAGTTTGTGTTTTATTGTAGCAAATCAAACCAATGAATAAAAATTTTAAATCAAATGTATAACATGTTTTACTTTAGTTTGTACATGTTTCAGATGGAATATGTAGTACTAACTGATCAGATTAAACAGTTTGACTACTTTAATATCTATTTATTGTATAATTCAGAAGCTATTAGAAAAGAATGAAAAACTTGAAAAGGTGTGAGCAAAATCCAAATAAATAATAATTTATTTTAATTTAAACATACATTAATATTCTGCTTATACCCTGATTTTGTAGTCATTTTTCTCCAGGATGGTTAATATTACTTAAAAAAAGAATATAGAGCTGGATAATATTACCATCCTATCATGCAAAGTCATAAATGACCCAGAGACGGCCCTAGTCTTTGGAGTGCACACAGCTTATAAAAAGAAATTTTCTGATTGCATATGGCCTAGGTGAACCTGCTTGTGAATTTCTCTGCAAAGCTGCCACTTAATACTCCCATTTTCTCCACTTGAGCGCTGATTAGAGATTCATAAAAGATTTAAGAAAGGAGTACAAAAGGGCATTTTTACAGACACACTGTAGATGTAACCTCCAATTCAGCACAATACCCACACTTAGAAAATTGATGACAGTTGTAAATCAACCGAGCACAAAAAATATTGATCTTGCCTTTCATCATTTTCTGAAGCTTTGGTCTTAAAGGGAAATTATACATATATATATATATATATATATATATATAGAGAGAGAGAGAGAGAGAGAGAGAGAGAGATACAATTCTAACCAAGATCTAAAACAAATCAACTGGTTGCACGTGAAATACATAAACTATCAAGCAGCCGTAAAATACATCTCAAAACAGTTCAATTTTTATTCAATATTTAACATATCAAAATATATATATATATACTACTAATAATAATCACTTGCACTCAATCTCATTCACTCATCTTACACACTATATATAATCACAAACTGTATAGCAGGGTGAATATATATCACATACATCAACTACTACATAAAGCAATGCAGCAGTCTTCGGTTTCTCATCAAAACTAATTTAAACTCACCACGTCACCATAGGGTGGAACTAATATCTTAATTAGTCATACTTGTAGATAGCACTGCGCATTTCAAAATATCTAAAGTTACTGCTGACTAGCATGTTACGTACTCACAGGTGTGTACTGTAGGGCTATTTCTGCTGGTCTCAGCCTGTGAATACAACTATATCAGGATGGAGCCGTGAACTATGACCCTGTACTTCAGTGAAGCAAGCAGATTCAACTTTCTGTTTGTGTTAGCTCTTTGCTTGTGGTAAATCACTGGCAGGCCTGGAAAAACTCAAGGACGCAGTGGACCACCTGCCCCCTCTTTTACCTCCCTGATAAGGACAAGGGGAGTAAGACCATGGCGCCAGCAAGGCTGATGAGACCGGAATGCCCATCACAAGGTAATAATTTGAAGGTCAAGAAAAGGTTTCTTGCTCAGGGAAGGAGCTGGACAAGATCCTGATTGGTTGCTGTCTGGTCACCTGAGAATCGGGGACTGAAGAGCGGGAAAGAGGGGATAAAAGAAAAGGGTCTGGAAGAGGTAGAAGAAGTTCGCCTGGAAGACGGGGTAGCTGGAGAGAGAAGACCAGCAAGACCTGAAGTGGTCCACAACCTTGTGAACTGTCTACGTATCTGAAGAGGGTACCTGTTGGTCCAGCTGTGCCGGCCAGAGTGACTGTAATCCTGCTTGCTACAGAGAGCCTAAACTATTCTAAGGTGGACTCGCTGTGGAAGACAGCTTGAGTCTGAAGGGAAAACCTGTGCCAGCCTCATCTGAGAGACCACCCAAGAGTCAGCTCGGTGAGAATTACAGGGACTTATTTCCTATTAGACTGGGATTAGTTAGTGGGTTCTTACCTCAGCAAAGGCGGGTTAGTTCAGAACTGTGGTCAGGAAGGTGGCTGCTAACTGTATTACTTCATGACCTAGTCAGTTACAAATCAGGATTGTGTATAAGTAACCTAGTAACCGGTAATAACAGTGTTTTAGTTAGACAATACATTCTAAAGTGTTCTTATCAGCATAAGGTCTCTATATTTGTACCTAAGTCTTATTGCAGAGTGTATCATTTATATTTTCTTATCGCTATAATAAATTCTGATATATTTCAGCGGTGACTTTTATTTATCACAGTTCTCTACTACGGAAGGAAAGTTCTGGTGTAGGCACCAGAAGAGGCAGGTTCCTGGAAAATAATACCCCTAGAAAGAGCTAAGAAGTTGTTAGCCAGACTTCTGTAAACGGGAACCTGGGAATCACTCGTTGGGTAGCTTTTCCCAAAGAGTTATTTATTTATAAATGCCTACAGTACTAATACTATAACTGGAAACTCAGCCAAAGAGATCAGGTAAAGTAGATCTTTTGTTAGTGGCTATATATTGGGGTTAGATTCTTGGTTTGATCCTGATTCTTAATGCTGCTGTATATGTTTGGCTCTGAAATTTGTTAAGCCATTCCTTATATTTGGGAACTGACTACAGCATACAAAGATAGGAATTAACTCAGGACCTCTTTTTATTGAGGGGGTCTTTTACTAAAGTGTGCCAATGCTAGCATGTCTTAGTAAAAGATCCCCTCATTAAAAAGTACTTTGAAAAAAAAAAGAATATCACAGTTTTTAAGAGTGTGCGGGACAAAAAATTCCATTTTGTTTAGTTTCCCATTTTGTTTGCAGGACTTTATGTTTTATTTTATTTGTTTCTTTAATTTTTGTTTTGGGAGCAATGTTGTTAATAATGAGGCCCTTTTACAAAGATGTGGGAAGCCTACCATGGGCTTGCCATGCACCAATTCGGCACTACCACCAGGCTACTGCAGGAGCCCGGCGGTAGTTCTTGCCCCTTACCCCATGCCATTTCCAGTACTTGACAAATATTTTTATCACTGGAGGCTTACCTGTCAGTAATTGGGCAGCAGTATGCACTGCCCAGTTACTGCTAGGTTAGCATGGGAGCCCTTACCACCTCCTAAATAGGTGGTGGTAAGGGATCCCCCAGGAAATGGCTGTGCAGCAGGTGTTTAACTTACCTCACGACCATTTCTCTTTTTTTTAAAGCCTTTTACCCACTGTGGAAAAAGTGGACCTCGGTGTGCGGTGGCAAGTCCACGCACTGATGCCAACGCAGAGCCCCTTTTACTGCAGCTTGGTAAACTGGGCCCGATGTGCACTATTTGCAATAAATGCACACTGTTTGCAGAGTTACACTGTTTCTCAATAGTGCGCTCTTCACAAATAGTGCACACTGTTTTCCAATTGTGTACATTCTTGGCAAATAGTGCACATTCTATGGCATGTGTGAATAGTTCATTTTTGAGGAATAAGTTGTTGGAGATTTGTCCAGGAGCTGGAGTTTTGCTCCCTCTGCTCAGTGCCCAGTGATTGAGTATGACTGTATAAGCCTTATATTTAAATCATTGCATCTGAGTAGGCCTGTATGCAGTGGCGATCCTAGCGGGCATGACACCCGGGAAGGAGCGCCGATGCGCCCCCCCCCCCCCCGGGTGCAGCGCCCCCCCCCCCCCGGCAAAATGACACCCCCCGGGTACACGCCGCTGGGGGGGGGGGGTGCTGCGGCACGCGCCTGACAGCTGACTTCGCTGACTTCGCTAACTTCGCTGCAGCTCCCTCTGCCCCGGCCGGAATAGGAAGTAACCTGTTCCGGGGCAGAAGGAGCTGCAGCGAAGTTAGTGAAGTCAGCAAACTCAGCTGACAGGCGAGCGCCACGGCACCCCCCCAGCGGCGTGCACCCAGGGCGGACCCCCCCCCACCCCCCCCCCTTGGTACGCCACTGCCTGTGTGCATGAGTGAGGTGTTAGAATGCTATCCAGCTTATTTTCGAAAGAGAAAGACGTCCATATTTCGACCCAAATCAGGAGATGGGCGTCTTTCTCCCATGGGCGTCCAAATCGGTATAATTGAAAGCCGATTTTGGGCGTCTTCAACTGCAATCTGTCGCGGAAACGGCCAAAGTTGACGGGGGCATGTTGGAGGCATGGTGAAGGCGGGACTGGGGCGTGTTTATCGGCCGAGGAGAGATGGGTGTCCTCGGCTGATAATCGAAAAAAGAAAGGCGTTTTTAGTGTGAATTTGGGTCACTTTTTTTGGACCCTTTTTTTCAGGTCCAAGTCCCAAAAAAGTGCCCTAAATGACCAGATGACCACCGGAGGGAATCGGGGATGACCACCCCTGACTCCCCCAGTGGTCACTAACCCCCCCCCCCCCCAAAAAAAAACCAACTTTAACAACTCTTTTTTCCAACCTGTATGCCAGCCTCAAATGTCATACCTAGCTCCATCACAACAGTATGCAGGTCCCTGGAGCAGTTGTTAGTGGGTGCAATGGACTTCAGCCAGTTGGACCCAGGCCCATGCCCGCCCACCTGTCACACTTGTGGTGGTAAATGGGAGCCCTCCAAACCGCCCCCAAAACCCACTGTACCCACATCTAGGTGCCCCCCTTCAGCCAAAAGGGCTATGGTAATGGTGTAGAGTTGTGGGCAGTGGGTTTTGGGGGGGATTTGGAGGGCTCAGCACCCAAAGGAAGGGAGCTATGGACTTCAGAGGTAGTTAACTGTTTATTTTAAATTGTTACAAGTGCCCCTAGGGTGCCCGGTTGGTGTCCTGGCATGTGAGGGGGACCACTGCACTACGAATCCTGGCCCCTCCCACAAACCAATGCCTTGGATTTGGTCATTTTTGAGCTGGGCGCCTTCGGTTTCCATTATCGCTGAAAAACGAAACCACCCAGCTCAAATCAGCACAAATCCAATGCATTTGCCAGGCACAAACCGTATTATCGGAAAAAAGATGGACGCCCATTTGTTTTGAAAATACGGTTTGTCCCGCCCCTTCATGTACCTGTTCTCGGAGATAGACGCCCATGGAGATGGGCGTTCACGTTCAATTTTGCCCCTCTATGTACCCTAAAGGCTTCTCTATTTTAGGGAGGGAAAGTATTGCAGCCTTGTTGTCTAAATGGGATGAGATCTGCAAAGGGCAGTCAATGAGGCTGACAGTTACTGGCTGTTGCTATAGAGCTCTGTGGCTGAGGGTTTCATCTGGAATGGAATAATGCCGATTTCTAAAAGAAAATGAAGGCCTTTTATTGATGCATTTGGTTAGACTGTGCATTGAAGAATTTCAGTGTGTGCTAGTCAGAACCCACAGACATGTTTAACCTTTCATTGCTAATATGCTTATTTTATAGTCAGGTGTTTCAGAGATACCCTCATTCTTTACATGGTGCAATTTCTGTGATCTGATTTTGAACCAAGTGAGTGCAGTTAAAGTGTTCTTTCTGGATGTCGCTATTGGGCTTATTTTCAAAACAGAAAAACATCTAAAAAGTGGCATAAAGCAGCATTTGGATGTTTCTCTCACAAAAACGTCCAGTATTTTTTAAACCTATTTTTAGACATTTTTCTATGAAGTCCATCAGCAGTACGTCCAAATCTCAAGGGGACGTGTCAACGGCGTGTTCAGGGCGGGCTTGGGCGTTCCTAAGACTTAGACATTTTTCAGCCATAACAGAACAAAACAAAAACATCCAGTACTAAAACTAAGACGTTTTGAGATAGACCTGTTTTTATAATGAAGAAGGCACAAAAAGATGCCCTAAATAACCAGATGACCACTGAAGGGAATCAGGGGTGACCTCCCCTTATTCCCCCAGTGGTCACTAACCCCCTCCAACCCCCTCAAAATGTGATGAAAAACATTACTTGCCAAGCCTCTATGCTAACCTCAGCTGTTATACTCAGGTCCATTAGAATAGCCATGCACTCAGCACTGTTCTTTAACATTGGCACACAACACACTTGCCCCCAGATTCTATATATGATATCCAGATTTGGGTGCTCAAATTTGGGCATGCTTCTGTGATGCGCACACAACCTAATTGGCTAATGAGCTGTTAACATCAATAATTGGATGCTAACAGCTGTGCACTGTTCTATAATGCTGGGCACCTAAATCCCATAGGAGTCCTTTTACTAAGCCACGGTACAAAGTGGCCTGCGGTAGTGTAGGAGCTTGTATTGGACACGCGCCAGGCCAGTTTTTATCGCATTTAGCAAAAAATAGCTTTTTTTTTTAATGGAATGGGAAAAGGGCCAGCGGTAAAAATGAAACCAGAATGCACCCAAAACCAGCCTGAGCACTTATCGCCACCCATTGATCTAGTAGTAAAGGCTCACGTGCTACAAGCGCGGTGACTGGACGACGCTCGCCAAGTGCAGATTACCCCCCGCGAGTATGAGGAAAAAAGTAAATAATTCATCAACGCATTATGGGCGTGTGCCAAATTGGAAATTACTGCCAGGAGGGCCCACTGGCCTAGCAGTAGTCTCATTTGCATGCGCTTAGAGCCTACCACAGCTTAGTAAAAGGACCCCATAGTGTGCAACCCAAAAAGGGGCATGGTCATGAAAAGGGCAAAAAGTGCATGAAATGTTATTGAATAATGAGTCTCCGTATCCCACTTGGGTACTACAATTTACACCAGGTCTCAGTAGGCGTAAATCTGGTGCCCAGAATTATGTACAAGAACCAGCTCTAAGCATTATTCCATAAAGGGTGCATCTCCCTTATAGAATAGCACTTACCCCAGATTCTGTATAGTTCGACAGAAATTGCGCGCACAGATCAGGTTGTATTCTGGATTTGCATATGCAATTTAATTAACTAACAAGCCAATCAGCACTGACTGCCATTTAAGAAGAAATTATTTATGCTAATTGGCATTAATTAGAATTTACACGCACACTTGCTAGGTGTATTCTGTAAAGTGGTGCATGTAAATTCTAATGTGTGCTGCCAAAAAGGGGGCAGGGCCATAGTTGCGGAAAGGGTGGATTGTGGGCATTATAAAAATCTACTTACACGGTTATAGAATATACTTGCTCCATGCCAAGCTTAGGCGCCGGTATTTATACTACTACTACTACTACTACTTATCATTTCTATAGTGCTACTAGACATATGCAGCGCTGTACACTTGAACATGAAGAGACAGTCCCTGCTCAACAGAGCTTACAATCTAAACCAAATTTTAATTGGCGTAAATGGAGGTACCTAGAGTTAGTATCCACTAAAAAACAGTATACAAGGTATGGAAAAGTAAGACTCAAAAAATATATCAAAATACTACACTTTCCTTGCACTAGAATGATACAGAAAAATCAGTATGTCATACTGGGATTATAAAATGGAGGAAAAAGAGCCTCACAGAGCTCCTGGACAATATAGCTGTCTATTAGAGCTAAAACGGATCTTAAATTGATCCTCTGTTCATCATTGGCTCTGAAAAAACCTCCAAATTAGTACTACCACAATAGTGACAAATATAATGGTTCCATTCAATTGTTGCCCCACAAAATATTGGAACTAAGTGTAAAATAAACACTTATCTATAACTCTAGAAGACTTCAAACACTCTTCTTAAGGCGCTCCAAGCCAACGTGGCCAGCGTTTCGTAAAAAACTGCTTCAGGGCTTAGATAGCGCTAATTTTCTAAAAAAGAGAAAGACATTCTAATTATTCATCACTATGGTAGTAAAACAGTATTCAACTAATTTTGACAAACTTGCCCACTCACATGAAAACCGCTGTAGCGGTAGTCTCCTGCATTCGGCATTGCGATTACTACAAAATGGCTCCGATTTATACACAGTGACGTCAGACGCTGTGCCGTGGAGCAGCCAATCATCTGATGGCAGTACTAGAAGCTTTAAAGGTGTACTGCCATTCGCAACAGTTTTAAAAGAAATGGCACCATTCAACTTTTGAATTGAGCCCTACAGGTTCTAGAGACTGCAAACGATAAATCCACCTCTGCTCAAATTGTAGCAGCAGACGGCGGAGATCTCCCCCTCTCGGAGATCTCTGAATGCTTTGCAAAATAACACATTTAAAGTCTTTGAATTCATGTGCTTTTTGTTTACAATGTGTAACCAATGGTGAACCAATCTTTTCAGTATGTATCGCACTTCTATGTTCAATTAAACGTGTGATTAGTGTCCGAGATGTCTGTCCTACATAGATTTTATTGCAAGGGCATCTTAAGGTGTATATTACATTCGCAGATGTACATGTTGACAACGATGTTAATTTATATATCTTATGGTCAGCTGGATTAACAAAAATCCCGGTTTCATCCATAATGTCACAAAAATTACAGTTGCCACATTTGAAGTGTCCATGGGCATTAGAAGTCTGATACCTAGGTACCTAGAGTTAGACACAGGCATGGGCCGCTAGGCATATTCTATAAACCACACTTAAATCGAGGTGCGATTAAGGAGAAGGTTCTATCTCATGGAGTTCTTATTGACAACACCCTATCATTTAAGCCTCACATTTCCAGAATGGTCCAGAAATCTTTCATCTCTCAGCACACAAGGTAAGGGAGCAATGGTGAGATGTGTACCTTGGAGCAGTTTATGAAGTCCACTGTAGTGCCCCCTAGGGTGCCCTATTGCTGTCCTGGGATGTCAGGGCGACCAGTTTACTAAAAATGCTGGCTCCTCCAAGGCAAAAGTCACCAGTAAAGTGGTACCTTGAGTAACAAATTCCAAAGATGATGACTCCAGGAAATCTGTTAAATTAACATTTTGATTATCTTCTCTTTGTTTGTCTCTAGGCAGGGCCGCCGAGAGGGGTGGTGGTGGTGGGGGGGGGGGGGGAATTCCCCCAGGCCTGGCCTCCAAAGCGGGCCTGGCACCGGGGGTCTCTCTCTCTCCTGCTCCTAATGGGACCTGGGTGATCGCCTCCTGAAAGGAGCAGGAGAGAGAAAACTCCTGCGCTGGGCCCCCCTTGGAGGCTGGGGAGGAACAGACACAGGGTTTGGGGCCGGGGCCTCTGGTTTAGCAGGCAGGAGTCCCCAGGCCCCGCTAGCAGAAGAAGTCTTCACTCTGTTGCATTGCCAAGCCTCAAAAAGGTGCCCGAGCTGACCAGATGACCACCAGAGTGAATCGAGGATGACCTCCCCTTACTCCCCCTGTGGTCACTAACCCCCTCCCACCCTGAAAAAAACAACTTTAAAAACTTTTTTTGCCAGCCTGAAATGTCATACTCAGGTCCATCGCAGCAGTATGCAGGTCTCTGGGGGAGGGAGGTATGTGTGTGTCAGCGGAGGCATAGCGAAGGCGTGGACGTCCTTCCTTCCTTCAAACATTTTGGATGTCCTGAACTGCCCCCCACAGGGATGGCCAAATTTCAAGAGAGTGGAGTGAAGGGGTGGCCTAGTGGTTAGCGCACTGGTCTTGCAATCCAGAGGTGACCAGTTCAAATCCCACTACTGCTGCTTGTAATCCAAATAAGTAAATAAAGGGGGTGTCAGAAGCATTGCAAAGGCATGGATCTCCTTCTCACACAAGCATCCACATTTTGGGCACCCCTAACACCTGGATGTCCTTCACCCATACTGAAAAAAAAAGATGTCCCTGACAAGCACTTGGACGTTTTCACCTGGACTTGTATTTATTTAAGGTTATAGACAGCTATTATACATGCAGCTTCTGCGTGTATGAAGCCATCTCTGGCATGCACAGAGCAGCCACGCATAACGCTTGGCTGCTCTGCACTGGCTTCCCCTCCTTAGGAAGGAAATCGTGTGCAAATGAGCTAACAACGAGTAGCTCATTTGCATGCAATTTTCTTCATGCATGCCCGTTCCTTTCCGAATCGCTAAGGGATCGGTAAGGGAAGGGCTTTATCCGTTCAGTTAGTGCATGTTAGTCCACTGCAGTGCCCCCCAGGGTGCCCGGCTGGTGTCCTGGCATGTCAGGGGGACCAGTGCACTACGAATGCTGGCTCCTCCCATGACCAAATGAGTTGGATTTGGTCGTTTTTGAGATGGGTGTCCTCGGTTTCCATTATCGCCGAAAACCGGGGATGACCATCTTTAAGGTCGATCATCTCAACATTTATGTCGACTATCTCTAAGGTTGACCTAAATATTGAGATTTGGACGTCCCCGACCTTATTATCGAAACGAAAGATGGACACCCATCTTGTTTCAATAATACGGGTTTCCCCGTCCCTTCGCGGGACGTCCTGCAAGGACGCCCTCAGGAAAACTTTGGCGCTGAGTTCGATTATGCCCCTCCATGTGATGATTGTTTTATTTTCACACTGCCATTTACTGTCCCTTTTTTTTCAAAAGCCCTTTTACCAACAGCGGTAAAAGGTGGCCTTGGTGTGCGGCAATACCATGTACTGATGCCTCCATAGGTCACCTATTACCCCTTAATACACACTAATTCATTAGTATGTGCTAAATCTGTTAACATACCTTAGTAAAAGGACCTCAAAATGTGTGTTTTTTCTGCTCATGTTCATGGGATATGTCATTGACATTTCCTATGTTATTACAAATGATAGCCTATCACTATATTTAATTGTACTTGCCTCATATGTTGTTCACAAATAAATCCACCATTCATTCGTAGATTTATTTTCCAATTATTATTATTTTTTAAATTTGTCCATCCATTATCATTCTTTGAACTTCCATAGAATTGCTTTTACTGGATTAGTTTTAGATTGTGATATTTTGAATTTCCTCAGAATTAAAAAAAGAAAAAAATAAACAGAGCTTAAAATAATTAATAAGTATTAACATCAAATATTTTTCCTTTCAGTCATTTCAGAAAATGATTTGTGTTGTATCCATAATATGTATTATTTCACAGTAGAGCAATCCTTGTTAACACTCATACATAAATCATAACTAAATAATATGTATAGTATTTCCACTTGAAAAGTTTTTGGCAAATGTTAAATAGAATTTGAATGAAATGTCTCCATGGATTGAGTTCTAAAGAAGATAATCTTTTATGAAAGTAATTTTCAACATAAAGGCAAGTGGAAGGAAAATCTATTAGAAAGAATAAATTAATATTCTATATGTATCCAGTATATTGCACTCACCTTTAATTATGAGGTGTAGAAGCAAACAGAACTGAGCAAATGATATAAAGCAATTAAAAATCAAAAGTTCACCCAGAACTTTGGACATGAATAAAGTAATGTTAATTTATTCTGGGGCACATTACAATCACAAAGTTAAAAGGAAATACAATGAAAGAATTATGTAAAAGAATATAAAATTTTCAAAAATATATAAAACAGAGAAAAATAGACTATCAGGAAGATAAATTCATCACTAAACTAAAATGAGGAGTAAACTGATTCAATGGCAGTTAAATTTCAAATTTTTTCTCATTTCCTTAGCTTAGTCCATCTTAACTTAAGGCATATATTGAGAATGGGTACAATAATAGATAAAGCATATTTTTTATAAATGAAAGTAATGTGATATCCCATGATTTATTTATTTATTAGGATTTATTTACCACCTTTTTGAATGAATTTACTCAAGGCAGTGAGTAAATCAAACATGAGCAATAGACAATTATAGCAGTAAAAATATTCAAATAACAATACAAAGTATGTATACTACTTACAATGTCAACACAATATGTAATAGAACATTTTAATTGCTTTTCAGAATGAAATACAGTAGATCAATAGCATGTACTCTGAGGTGGATGTTAGATTTTGATTTTTAGCAGGCACCTGTTAAATTAATTAGTGCATGAAAGAGTGCATGTTATGCTTTTTGACATGTGTCAGCTAAAAAGGCTACTTTACATCTAATGAGCTATCATTTATTACAGGGCTTTTTTTGAGGGGATACTTGGGGGTACTGAGTACCGGCACCTTTTCCACTGTCTGCTAAAATTGACCCATGGACCCCAAGTTTTAATGAAAGAGCCCAGACTCTACACACCAATTCTGCCTTGTCATAGATTCTGTGACTTGTTGCAGAGGGCCTGGCTATTGTGGGATGGGGTTCATCAATGATCAGCTCACCTCTGAAGGGTGGCCTTAGCATTTGAGTACCGGCACCTTTTTTGCTAGTAAAAGCACACTGCATTTATATGTGAGTACAGTAGATACAATAGACCACTTGCGGTCAGCCTCCATTGAAGAAATTTGCAAGGCTGCGACATGGTCTTCATTACACACATTCACATCTCATTACTGCCTGGAGCAGGATACCTGATGTGACAGTCGGTTAGGGCAGACAGTGTTGCAGAATCTGTTTGGGGTCTAGAATACAACTCCAGCTACCTAGGCCCATTTTATTCTGTTCCAGGCTGCACTCTCACTCAGTTTGTATATAGTTTCAGGTTGATCTGAATTATGTCCTTGCCGCTACGAGGCCCAATTGACCAATCTTTGTTGTTTTCGGTGAGCCTGGATGCTAGGGATTCCCCACTTGTGAGAATAAATAGGCCTGCTTGTCCTCGAAGAAAGCAAAGTTACTTACCTGTAGCAGGTTTTCTCCGAGGACAGCAGGCCTTATATTCTCACAATCCCTCCCAACTCCCCTAGGAGTTGTCTCCTCTTATTTTATTATTTTATTTTTTCATGCTGTAGTATTTAATTGCAGTAACCGCACCCTTGTGGTGGTCAGGAAGGCACTTGCACATGCAGGGTGGAGTGTGTATCGCATTCCACAAAGCTGTCTAAAGCTTGTTATAAGCTCTGGGCTGGAGTCTCAGATGTTGCAATGCTGTTCAATCATTTGTCGCCCTCGCTGTGTTTGATTTGTTAGTGTGACTGCAAGGGTTTGCTTTTCTTCTGTCTTTGCCGTGTAAGATTATTCTTCCCAATGTGCATCACTTTGCATTTGTCCCCATTAAATTTCATTTGCCATTTGGATGCCTAGTCTTCTCCTAACATCATAAGTACATAAGTACATAAGTATTACCATACTGGGAAAGACCAAAGGTCCATCGAGCCAAGCATCCTGCTTCCAACAGTGGCCAATCCAGGTCACAAATACCCGGCAAGATCCCAAAAATGTACAAAACATTTTATATTGCTTATTCCAGAAATAGTGGATTTTCCCCAAGTCCATTTAATAACAGTCTATGGACTTTTCCTTTAGGAAGCCGTCCAAACTTTTTTTTTAAAGCTAACCGCCTTTACCACATTCTCTGGCAATGAATTCTGGAGTTTAATTACATGTTGAGTGAAGAAAATTTTTCTCCAATTCATTTTAAATTTACTACATTGTAGCTTCATTGCATGCCCCCTAGTCCTAGTATTTTTGGAAAGCGTGAACAGATGCTTCACATCTACCCGTTCAACTCCACTCATTATTTTATAAACCTCTATCATATCTCCCCTCAGCCACCTTTTCTCCAAGCTGAAGAGCCCTAGCCGTTTTAGCCTTTCCTCATAGGGAAGTCATCCCATCCCCTTTATCATTTTCATCGCCCTTCTCTGCACCTTTTCTAATTCCACTATATCTTTTTTGAGATGCGGCGACCAGAATTGAACACAATATTCGAGGTGCAGTCGCACCATGGAGCAATACAAAGGCATTATAACATCCTCATTTTTGTTTTCCATTCCTTTCTTAATTATACCTAACATTCTATTTGCTTTCTTAGCCGCAGCAGCACACTGAGCAGAAGGTTTCAAGGTATCATCAACGACGACACCTAGATCCCTGCAATTTTTCATAGTCCACATGTATTTATAACAACCTTGAATAGTTTTGTGTCATCTGCAAATTTAATCACCTTCCTTGTCGTTCTGATTTCCAGATCATTTATAAATATGCTAAAAAGCATTAATCCCAGTACAGATCCCTGCAACATGCCACTATTCATTATTCTCTGTCTCTCACTCATTCTTGATATGTTTTTCTCTTGTTATGAGAAAAGAGGTATTATATAAGTATACACACCACATATGTAACAAGTTATCTTCCAACAGCCACATATAGTATGCATCCCTCCAATGTGAAACCAAAACATGGGATGGCCTATCCAAATGGGCCCAAGTATCACATCCACCAGTCCCAGAAGTATACCTAGCTACCATTTCCTGGTGACAGCACTGAGGTGTTTGGAGATGCTTTGGGCCCTGTATAGAGTATAAGTTTACAAGCCTCTGTTCTCCATCTGCTGGTAGAGACACAAACCCCATGTATTGTGGACTGGTAAGTTGGATGATCAGGAATATTCACATAAAGAAAAGTTTTTAGAGTGGTTTTTGACTGGAGAAGAGACAGAGATGAATAAGTAAACAAGCTTTTAATTGATTGGATGTCTTGAATGGTGGTGTTCTCTTTAAAAGCCCATGCATCAAATTTGATTTATTGGAATGCATAGAGTAATCATGCACAGCAGTATTAGAGCAGTGTTTCCCAAGTCCGGTCCTGGAGTACCCCTTGCCAGTCAGATTATCAGGATATTCACAATGAATATGCAGGAAATAATGTAGGCAGTGTATGCAAATCAAGTCTATGTATATTCATTGTGGATATCCTGAAAACCTGACTGGCAAGGGGTACTCCAGGACTGTACTCGGGAAACACTGTATTAGAAGAATTATTTTATTTAAAGATTATTATATAGATAAATATATTAATTGAAAGTTTTGTTTTAGGATTCTAGGTTCAAGCTAGTCCCAGATGCAGCATTGAGAAACACTGACCAGATCTGGACCATGTTACATGAGATGTTAAAAGACATGGACACTTTGGACTGTTTTAAGAGAAATTGTTATTGAATAAAAATATAGAGGGAGGATTTGCATCTGAGGAGCACCCTCATGCAAGTTCTTGCTTTTCAGGTGGAATGCATACCTGTTGAATCAGTGGTGGAGTCTCTGCCAAGCCTGGCTCAGGATGACAATGTCCCTCCTCCGGTCTGATAGAAGAAATAACTTTTCCTCCTGGCCCACCATTAGCTGTTCACTTACGTTCACTTGAACCATGTCTCAATACACATCTACAATGGGGTTGTTTTATGTAAATCAGCTCCCGTATAATGATCAGCGTTCTGACATAAGTTCCCGCCAGCTAATGCTGGCAGGCTTAATCCCTGACATTCTCTGTTAAAAGGACGCTGCCGCCATATCTTTTCAGCTAGGCGGTAATAGCAGCAGGTGTGTGGGGTCACTTTGAGTCAAGTTTTTATCAGAATTGTAATTTTGAGTTCTTAAATGTTCACCATTTTTGAATAGTGACCTTAATATTTAAATTCTTTTTTAGGTTTAAGCTCCAATCCTTTGACAAAGTAACAGTGAAACAGATGTCCGTTGGGACTTGTAGAGCTAAGGATAAGTACCATATAGCTCTATTTAAAAGTATACTGCTAGTCACTCAGCACAGTCTGTATAATTTAATTGAGCAACACTTTTTGCACGGTATATGTTTTTGGATGGAATTGGGGGAGGGGGTTGGTCAATGATTATACCAATCACCGAATGTTTTGAACACGTCTCCTTAAAATCTGATCAAGCGGAGCATCAACCTGGTGACTTATGAGACTTTCCCCCCATTCTTTTTCCATATGTAAATTCATCCATTTGTATGGTGACCTCATCGGTCCAACATTGGTTGATATTGCCACCATTAGCTGTGACAGGAGGAGAATTTCCAAAACTGAGCTGTCATGCATATGCTGATATTTTAGCTGTAACTCTGCATGTGCAATGTCAGCACATACATCATGTAAAAAGTAAGGGAAAAATTCTACAAATGGCACTCAAAAATGGTCGTTGGGAAAAATCAGTGCTAAGTTCTATTCTATAAACAATACCCTTTATAGAATAGAGCTTAGCGCCAATTCCCATGCCTAACTTTAGGTGCCAGACTTATGGCTGCTGAAACCTGGCGTAAATGCTGGAGCCCAAGATAGGTGCACTGAAGCAGTATTTTATAACTATGCCCTCAACATTTTGGAATGTCCCTGAAAAGTCCATGGCCACATGCTAGAAGAGTTAGGCTCCATGCCATACAGAATAGCAAACAGCCAGATGCATGTGCAAATTTTGATGAGTGCCAATTAACTTCAATAACTGGTTGTTAACACCAAATTATTGATGGTTTAGGGCTCATGAATTAATTTGTGAGTGTATCTTGGGCAAGCGCGTAAATTTTGGCATACAAATCTGGTCAACATACATAGAATCCAGGGGCAAAAACATAGTAACATAGTAGATGACGGCAGAAAAAGACCTGCATGGTCCATCCAGTCTGCCAAAGAAGATAAATTCATATGTGCTACTTTTTTATTTGTACTGTCCTCTTCAGTGCACAGACCGTATAAGTCTGGCCAGCCCTATCCCTACCTCCCAACCACCAACCCTGCCTCCCAACCACCAGCTCTGGCACAGACTGTATAAGTCTGCCCAGCACTATCCATGCCTCCCACCACCGGCTCTGGCACAGACCGTATAAGGCAAGTGTGTACATTCATGCATGCACATTGTACATGCATAACTATTGATAGTACACATGTACTGCAGGCGGTGGATATATGCTTATTTTATAAACTGACTATCATGACACAGCCAATACTTTATGCCAAGGATATTAAACCAGAACAACTGAATGTAAATCCAAAGCAGTATCGATCTATTACTGCGTGCTTCAGGGTCCCTTCTACTAAGCTGCTTAGGTGCCTACATGCACCCAACATGTGTCAATTCGGAACTATTGCCCGGCTACCACGTGGCCTGGGCGGTAATTTCATTTTTTATGTGCGCCTACTACACGTGCTGAAAACGTTTCGGCACAAGGCACTAACCGGGCCATAATCAGCATTGTACGTGCACTGACAATTACCTCCCGGTTAATGCATGAGACCTTACCACTGTCAATGGGTGGCGGTAAGGTCTCAGGCCCAAAATTGACGCGCACCAATTTTCATTTTGCAGCATGTCCATTATTGCCCCCCCCCCCCCCCAAAAAAAGGCCTTTTTGCAGGTGCACTGAAAAATGAACTTGCGTGCGTCCAATAAACGCATCTACACCAGCGCAGGCTACTTTTCAGTGCACCTTAGTAAAAGGACCCCTCAGTGGTGTAACTCATTGAGCATAAACTTTCAAACACAGTGAAATTAACAACATCTACCTCTCCATTGGCACCGCAGGAAATACTTTTGCAAATATTTATAATTCTCCACTATATCACACACATTAGTTTACTCATTTCTCATTTATAATTATTTTATTTGTTTAATTAGATACTCATCTCAGTAAATGTTCCACTGCTGGGTTGGAGACACAATGAGGGGCATAATCGAAAGGGACGGCCAAGTTTTCATGAGGACGTCCTTGCAGGATGTCGTGGCGAAGGGACGGGGAAACCTGTATTATCGAAACAAGATGGGCGTCCATCTTTTGTTTCGATAATACGGTCTAGGATGCCTAAATCTTGACATTTAGGTTGTCCCTAGAGATGGACATCCTTAGACTTGGTCATTTCTGATTTTCAGCGATAATGGAAACCGAGGACCCCCATCTCAGAAATGACCAAATGCAAGCCATTTGGTCATAGGAGGAGCCAGCATTCGTAGTGCACTGGTCCCCCTGACAAGCCAGGACACCAACCGGGTACCCTAGGGGGCACTGCAGTGGACTTGAGAAAAAGCTCCCAGGTACATAGCTCCCTTACCTTGTGTGCTGAGCCCCCCAACCCCACTACCCACAACTGTACACCACTACCACAGCCCTTATGGTGAAGGGGGGCACCTACATGTGGGTACAGTGGGTTTCTGGTGTGTTTTGAAGGGCTCGCATTTACTACCACAAGTGTAACAGGTAGGGGGGATGGGCCTGGGTCCGCCTGCCTGAAGTGCACTGCACCCACTAAAACTGCTCCAGGGACTTGAATACTGCTGTCATGGAGCTGGGTATGTTGGAGGCTGGCAAAAAATATTTTTAAAATTTTTTTTAGGGTGGGAGGGGGTTAGTGACCACTGGGGGAGTAAGGGGAGGTCATCCTCGATTCCCTCTGGTGGTCATCTGGTCAGTTTGGCACCTTTTTGTGGCTTGGTCATAAGAAAAAAGGACCAGGTAAAGTCACCAAGTGTTCGTCAGGGATGACCTTTTTTTTCATTATGAGTCGACGCCCATGTGTTAGGCACGCCCAAGTCCCGCCTTCGCTACGCCTCTGACACGCCCCTGGGAACTTTGGTCATCCCTGCGACAGAAAGCAGTTGGGGACACCCAAAATCGGCTTTCCATTATACCGATTTGGGCGACCCTGTGAGAAAGAGCCCATCTTGCAATTTGTGTCAAAAGATGGGCGTCCTTCTCTTTCGAAAATAAGCCTGTTAGCGACATGACTCATATTTCACTTAAAAAGCTGTTTCAAGGATATTCCCCTGTTTTAAAGTCAGTGCCAGTTTTACCGGTCAGTGTTTATCTAATTAAACAAATAGAGTAATTAAAAATAAGAAGTGAGTAAATTAATGTGTGTGATATAGTGGAGAACTATAAATATTTGCAAATGTATTTCCTGTGGTGCCAATGAAGAGGTTAGTATAGTCAATCTCACTTTGTTTGAAAGTTTATGCTCAATGAGTTACACCACTGAGGCACACAGATCAATACCGCTTTGGATTTAGATTCAGTTGTAGTTTATAACCTATGCAGCCCTTCTGCAAAGTTTATAAAACACCAGCACACATTTCATCACCTTTTTTTCCTGGCCTACACAACCTCCCACTCGACCTATATAAAATGTCTTCTCATATGTCTAAGGTATGATAACCTTGGTGAACCTATAAGTCTAATTATTGCATAGCTCTAAATGAACAGATAGATAGCTGACTAGAACATAGTTTGGGCACTTTGGTGAGTATGGTATCAATTCAAGCAAAGCAAAACAACTCTATCACAGTATAATCCCAGTAGTGGAATAATCCAATTGCCATGCCATTTTCTCTCTATGTCTTAGGGGCCCTTTTACAAAGGCATGCTGAAAAATGGCCTGTGGTAGTGTAGACATGAGTTTTGAGTGTGCGCAGAATCATTTTTCAGCACATCTGTAAAAAATGCCTTTTTTATTTTTGGCAAAAATGGACATGCGGCAAAATTAAAATTGCCGTGTGTCCATTTTGGGTCTGAGACCTTACCGCCAGCCATTGACCTAGCAGTAAGAGCTCACGCAGTAACTGGGTGGTAATGGTCTATGTGCGTAAAATGCCGAATACCGCCCACACGCCAGAAAATGAAAGTATTTTCTGGTGTGCATCAAAAATGAAATTACTGCAAGGGCCACATGGTAACCGGGTGGTAACTCAAAATTGATGTGCGTTGGGCGTGCGTAGGAACCTACGTGGCTTAGTAAAACTAACCCTTAATGTGTGTATGTTATTTTTTTAAAATTTGCCATGCCCCTTTGATCGGACCAGAAATGATTATAGCTTGGGATTTTAATTCAACACTTAACCCTTCAGTACATATATCATTTTCTGAATTGTGTTGTTATTGTATACTGCCTTGTTTTTCCACTTTGTAGATATAAGTGCCATATAATAAATCCTTGAATAAGCTAAACTAAAGAAATACGTATATTGATTTGAGGACACTTTCTATATAATTTTACAGCTTTTTATATTTAGCAGAGTAATTTTGAAAATTTGTAACTTTGTTTCTGGTTCTGCCTGGCTCAGTGCAAACAAGAATGGCACCATGCTATGCTTTCTTTCACTTTCCTGCTCAGGTGCTGATGACATCAGCCATGGAATTTGGGAGAATATTGGTAGGGACAGGCTTGTTTAGATGCTTGTCAAAAAGTTTCAACATGACTGATGATGCGCTTTGTATATCTGCCTTCTTCTCTTCTTAAAGTGGCTCCATTTTGTCTTTCATCCACCCTCCCTTTACGCATAGTTTGAGCTAAAAATGAATGGAATAAATGATGATTGGGCTTAAACCAACCGTAGTTAAAACACAGTCCAGAGTGGAGCAGAGGCAAGAGGAGGAAGCCCTAGGAAGATACAATTAACTGTGCATGTAATTCTGAACCTTTCACTATTTTAAGCCTGAAAAGGCAAGCCAGGCACTGCATGTGTTCCTGTTCTTGAATAAAAGGTTCTGTGTGTTAAGAACCTGGACTCAGCCTGCTTGTTGTCACAAGATATTCCACTGCAAGTTCCAGAACCCAGCCACTTCCTCAAACCTCATAGAACATCCAAAATGGTTTGTAATAAAAGCTTATAGGACCAAATTCTATAAGTGCCGCCAAAAAATAGTGCTTAGCCTTATTCTATAAATGGAACCTAAAATTAGGTGCCATTTATAAAATAGCACTTAGCACCGGGATTTCAACTACTTTTAGGCATCAGCATTTACACCAACTGAACCCTGGTGTAAATCCTTGCCTCTAAATTAGGCACAGAATCCCCTTATTCTATAACAGTGTGCATAAAGAGGTGGTTTTACAAAGCAGCGGTAAGACCACCGTGAACTTACCATGTGCCAATCCAGAACTACCACCAGGTTACCACAGGAGCCTGGCGGTAGTTCCCACCCCTTGCACGTGCCATTTTTGACACTACAAAAAAATGTCCTATTTTTGTAGTGCTGGAACTTAACCAGTGGTAATCAGGCAGTGCAGGAACCCTTACCGCCATCTCAATGGGTGGCGGTAAGGGCTCCCAACCGAAATGGTCGTGAGGTAAGTGGTTCACTTACCACACAGCCATTTCTTTTTCCCATAAATAGAAAGCCTGTTACCTGCTGCAGTAAAAGGGGGCCTCAGCACACATTAAAAACAAGCACTGATGCTAGCGCAGGCCCCCTTTTACTGCAGCTTAGTAAAAGGACCCCAAATTGTGGGAACACCCCTGATTCACCCATGACCCTCCATGGCCATGCCCCCTTTTTGAACCACATGTAAAATGTACGTGCAGATCTAGGTGTGTAAATATGTGCATGTAAATTTAAATTAGAGCCATTTAGCACCAATGATTGTTACAACCCAATTATCAGTGCCAATTGGCTTGTTATTCAGTTAAATTGTGAACATAAATTGGGCATGTGCCCAAATTTATGCACGCATTTTAAAACACCATTAATAGAATTTGAGGGATAATTACAACAATTACACTCACATACATATAGGACTAGATTTGGGTGCCCAAAGAAATCCTTGCAGAGCACTATTCTATAAACAGTACTCTTAGTTACGGCAATTTATAGAATAGCGTTTAGAGCTGATCTCTGCACCAAACATCGGGCGTGAAGATCTACACCAACTTAAACCTGGTATAAATCCTGGCGGTAAGTTAAGCACGGATTCCCCAAATTTTATAACTGCACGCATTTTTAATGAATGCCCCTGTCCCACCCATGCCTGTCCCATGACCACACTCCATTTTGAGTTGTGCACTAAGATTTGCATGAGGATCTTTATAGAATAGAGCTTAGCAAAATGTGTGCAAATCCTAATTGGAACCAATTAACTGCAATAATTGGTTGTAGCACCCAATTATTTCTATTTAACAGTTTGTTAATTAAGATGCGCATAAAACTTGAGCATCCATCCAAATTTGGTTGCGCAATTTTGGGCACCATATATATAATCTTCACACCCTTGTATACGTTTTATATTTTGTTGTCTAAAAACACAAATGCAAAAATGCATTAAAGTAAGAGTTTGTTTCACTGATCTTCACTTTCCACATAAAAGAACAATTACAGAAATATTCAAAAAGTAATTAGGAATAAAAACCCCAAAATCTTGATTGCCTAAGTCTTTACACCCGTTGACTCAGTTTTTGGTGGCAGCCCCCTTTTGCAGCAATAAAAGCCATGAGCCATACGTTTCTACTAAGTTTGCACAGTAGAATGATATAGTTTTTGCCGTTTTACTTGACAGAATAGTTCATGCACTTTCAAATTGCTCCACGGATGGTGAAAAGGAGACCAAAAGGAAACAAACACCTATACCAGATATTTTCTTTCATCAAAGATAATGGTAATGGAAGAGAGATCATTAAAAATATGCATTTTAAAGCCCTTCCACTTTATTGCCATATTTTTCTTTTGTGTTCAATTATCTTTGTTGATTTTTTATAAACAATCTATGTGAAAATTACATTATATCAATCAAATCATGTTTACAATTAAATAAGTGTGTTCAGCCTTGTAATACATATTGATCCAATAAATTCCACCTCTGGGCACATTTTTGAATAGAGTTATACTATTCTAACATAATTGGTTCGTATTTTTATATTGTTACAACTGTATTCCACCATAGAGAGATGGGGAAATGCTGAATTACCTTTAAATTGCTAATTATCCCCCTGTTTACTAAGCTGCGCTAGCGGCTGCAGTGCACTAATGCCAATACAGCCCATTCATGGCTTAGTAAACAGAAGAAGTATCTGCCTTATGGTCAATGACATAAAGAAATCAAACAAGTATGCATTTTCTGTATCAAGTTCAGCCTGACGCTCAAATAATATCAAATTATAAAGTTCTGCCACTGATCTATCTGACTAATTTTAACCCATACATTCATCTAATACAATTGTAAATCAGGACAATTAAATAGCTTATAGGAGTAAGTGCCTATCTCTAACTGATAAGACCAGCATGTAATCTTAAGAGATAGGATGTAAAGTTTGTAGACTTGAGAGGCAGCTTCATTATTTTTTCAACTCCCATATATCAGTTAGGTCAGTCATATCTAATTTCAGGTTCTGAATGAAATCTCTCAGGGAGTCTTTTACTAATGCTTAGCTGGAGTTATCTGCAGCAGGGCCCATATGAATAAAATGGGCCCTGCCGCAGATAACTCAAGCTAAGCTTTAGTAAAAACCACCTCAGTTTATAGTAGAAATGGACCTGTTTATCCACCAGACCATACTAAGTTTGCAGTTCAAATAATGTTTTGAACCTACTGTCATTAATGAGTTGACCAAGCCTCCAAATGTCCTTAGACTGCTCAACTGGATGATCTTGCATAAGAATGTTAGGATTGAGTCAAATGGGTACTCTAATTTCTCAATGCTCAAAACTCCGACAATGCTCAAAACAGTGCCGGAGCTTTACCGCTGGAAGACTGCAGGAAAACAACTTCCTCATGCTCAAAATTAATGAGATGCAAATTTAAGCATGGTTGTAGCATTGAGCATGAGTGAGTTTTGGGGGCGTTAAAGGGAGTATGGTGCATGGCGCATGCACTCAAAAGTTATGCGTTAAGCACAACTATTCAGTGTGTTACCAGGAAGCCGGCTGTCACTGTCAGCCCTGGTGGTCTAGTGGATCCCAGACCCCCCACCCCCTCAATAGGTAAGGCCCTTGTAGACTAGTGGACTTCTGCTTTTGAGCATCGGGGCCTAAGAGAGGGAAAGTCAGAACCATCTCTTTTATGTTCCAGTTCTTTGGGAAGCCAGCAAAACTTATGGAATGTTATTATAACTTCCTGAACTGATTGCTGTTTCCAAAATGAGAGGCATGGGATATAATAAATCTGCTTCAAATGCTGTATTTGTGTGTGTAAACCAACAGGCAATATTTCTTAAAAAGAAGGCAACATGGTATTTACAGAAATCTGGATAATTGACTCTAACACATCATTTTGGAAGCTTCAGTTTTTGAAGAGAGAAGCATGGGGGCTTACTTCTCTGTAAAAACACAGAAAGCTTCCTTTCCATCTGTTGATTAGTTTTATCTGAAGGGTAAAGAGTAGCATCCCTAGTATACTGTTTATTTTTGCATTATAACCATCTTTATGATATCTAATTGGCCCTTCCAAGAAAAAGGGCAAAAAAAAGTTTCTTCCACAAACAAGCATAAGCACAGTACAAAAGTGGAAGGTGCCAGACACAATCGCCAATGGATCAAGAAACATTTATTTGTCCAGTAAATACAGTAAAGTGTTTTGGCACTCCAGCCTTCATCAGGGTTCTTAACAAATAAATAAAGTAAAACAACCAAATAGAAATCATGTGCACTGTTAAAAACATAAAATAATAATTACAATAAAAATATAAAAAATAGATAGATATGAAATCAAGATATATGTATAACAAAATGAACGCTAAAAGATGTACCATCAATTTATTCAAACAAAACATTATATAATAATTGTAAAAAAAATCATGTAACATGTAAAGAAACAACATACCTTGTTTGCCAACTGAAATCACACTGTAAAATCAGGAGACAGTACATAAGAACTAAAAAAAAGATCATAAAAGGAGATGGAATGATTCATTTCATACCAAAATTGATCAGCAGGAGTAAGATGATGGGAGAAATAAAAGCATTAATCCCTGTGTACTAAAATGGCCCTGCAAATGGTGGCACAAAAATGCCTCTTTAAGCCTTACTACGAAGAAAACAACATCATCCTGTGATGCCACACAACGTTAGAAGCAGCTATACTGAAGGAACTACCTACACACAAAACAGCTAAATTCCAGTGGTATATAACATCTCATCATGGAGGAAAAACTTAGGGCCCTGTTTACTAAGGTGCAGTAGCCTTGTTAGCATGCGGTAAATCTAGAGATACCTATATATTCCTATGGGTTTTATGATCAGATTTAAGTAATTCTGCATGTGCGGTATCTTTAGCTTTCCAATATTCATCTGTGATTATGTCATGTTTTTAACAGTGCACATGATTTCTAATTGGTTGTTTTATTTATTTGTCTAATTGGCCCTACCATGAAAGATACAATAGGTCCATCATAGCATTAGTTTATCGACCATAGCAAGGTGTTCTTCATTATTTTGAATTGTCCCTGCAAGTGTTCTTCCAGATTCAGGGGCCCTTTTACAAAGCCATGGGAGGGTTAACACACAAGTAGTGCACACCAAATCGACACTACCGCCGGAGTTTGGTGTGTGCCAAATCCCACAGCAGAAAGTATTTTTCTATTTTCTACCACAAGGGGTGTTTCTGGCAGTAATCGGCAGCGTGGCCAGATTGCCGCACGCTGCATGGTTACCGCACGGGTTGCGCATGAGCCCTTAACACTAAGTCAATGGCTGGCAGTAAGGGCTCAGGCCATAAATAGGCATACGCTAATTTTAATTTTTTCACACGCCCATTTCCTGGCCATTTTTTCTTGTTGTGGTAAAAAAGTAGCCCAGCACACACCCAAAAGATGTGCTCACACTACCGCAGGCCACTTTTTACTACGGCTTTCTAAATGGACCCCTCAGTGCCTAAATATTTAAGATATTGATCCTTGCATTGAAAAGATAGCTTGCTAGATTTGCCTTGACAAGAATATCATTCAGCAGGAGTGCTTCTATTTTTCTCCAATTGACCTTCAGGCTTATTTTTGAAAGAGAAGGGCGCCCATCTTTCGACACAAATCGGGAGATGGGCATCTTTTTCCCAGGGTCGCCCAAATCGGCATAATCAAAAGTCAATTTTGGGCGTCCGCAACTGCTTTCCGTCGCGGGGACGACCAAATTTCCCAGGGGCGTGTCGGAAGTATAGCGAAGGCGGGACTGGGGAGTGCTTAACACATGGGTGTCCTCGGCCGATAATGGAAAAAAGAAGGGTGTCCCTGACGAGCACTTGGCCAACTTTACTTGGTCCATTTTTTCTTGTGACTAAGCCTCAAAAGTGTGCCCGAATTGACCAGATGACCACCGGAGGGAATCAACGATGATCTCCCCTTACTCCCCCAGTGGTCACTAACCCCCTCCCACCCTAAAAAAAATCCTTTTAAAATATTTTTTGCCAGCCTCTATGCCATGCTCAAATGTCTTACCTGGCTCACTGACAGCAGTATGCAGGTCCTTGGAGCAGTTTTAGTGGGTGCAGTGCACTTCAGGCAGGCAGACCCAGGCCCATTCCCCCCCCCCCCCCCACCTGTTACACTTGTTGTGGTAAATGTGAGCCCTTCAAAACCCACCAGAAACCCACTGTACCCACATGTAGATGCCCCCCTTCACCCCTTAGTGCTATGGTAATGTTGTACAGTTGTGGGGAGTGGGGAGTGGGTTTTAGGGGGTGTGGGGGGGGGGCTCAGCACCCAAGGTAAGGGAGCTATGAATCTGGTAGCAATTTCTGAAGTCAACTGCAGTGCCTCCTAGGGTGCCTGGTTGGTGTCCTGGCATGTCAGGGGGACCAGTGCACTACGAATGCTGGCTCCTCCCACGACCAAAGGGCTTGGATTTGGTTGTTTCTGAGATGGGCGTCTTCGGTTTCCATTATCGCCGAAAACTGGGGACGACCATCTCTAAGGACAACCATCTCTAAGGTCGACCTAAATGTTGAGATTTGGGTGTCCCCAACCTTATCGAAATGAAAGATGGACGCCCATCTTGTTTTGATAATACGGGTTTCCCTTTTGCGGAGACGTCCTGCGAGGACACCCTCAGGAAAACTTGGGTGCCCCGTTCGATTATGCCCCTCCTTGTGTCCGTAAATATGTCCAAAAGGCGGCACAAAGTGGCAGATGGATATTTTGTTTGCCAAAACATCCAAATCATTTTTTTCAAAATCCATTTTTAAGACGGTTTTCTGTGCAGTTCATATGTAGTGCATGCAGATCACAAGGGAGTATGTTGGGAGTGAGATTTGAGCATTCCTAGAGCTTGGACATTTTTCAGCCATAATGGAACAAAACACAAACATCCTGTTTCAGTCATGACTAAGTCACAAAAAGTTGCCCTAGATTACCAAATGACGACTGGAGAGATTAAGACATGACTCCCCTTACTCCCCCAGTGGCCAGTGACCCCCTCCCCCCCCCCCACACACCCAAAGATGTGAAAAAAACCAGTACATACCAGCCTCTGACAACTTCAGATGTTATGGTCAGTTCTATTAGAGGAGCAAGCAGGTCCCTGAAGTAGCTTAGTGATCAGTGCAGTGCACTGTAAAGAAGGGGACCCAGGCCCATATCTCACTCTGTTGCAATTGTAGTGGAATGTGTGAGCCCTCCAAAAACCTACTGTTCCTACTTCCCACCCCTAGCATGCCATCATTTCCAGTGCTAGAAAAATGTATTTATTTTTGTAGCGTCAGAGTGTAGCCAGTGGTAATCGGGCAGTGCTGCTTGCTGCCCGGTTACCGCTAGGTTAACGTGGGAGCCCCTACCGCCACCTCAGTGGGTGGCGGTAAATGCTCCCCCCCCTGAAATGTCTGCAGGGCAAGTGCTTTACTTGCCACCTGGCCATTTCCTGTAGGAAAGTGAGACTTTCCTTTTTCCAGCTATGGTAAAAGGCGGCCTCGGTGCGTATGTAAAACAAGAGCCAATGCCAACATTGGCCCTCTTTTGCCACAGCTTGGTAAAACAGGCCCTAGGTTTTGGGTGGGTTTTGGAGGGCTCACCATACAACATAATGGGGAAATGATGAGATGTGTACCTCGGACCTTTTTTGTGAAGTCTACTGCAGTGCCCCCTGATGTGCCCCACTGCTCTCTTGGTATGTCTGTGTGGGCAGTCTACTAAGAATGCTTCTCCCTGTAGGGATATTTTTCTGCTATCCCACCTTTGCTGGTCTGAGGCCTATCTAAGCCTAAACCATCTTATGGATTCTACAGCCTGTGCCCTGAATACATCTGAAATCATCAGAAACCAGCTTTTCTACAAAGGAAAATCACTGCTTGGCATACCCGTGATGACTTCATTCAAGCACACATTGTTTACTGCAAACTAGCCTCCAGTTATCTCCTGGGAAGTGTGGAGGAGCTTACCTCACAGAAGACAAATGTCTCCAGGAGTATCTGTGAATCTAGAGAGAGGTTGCTATTATCAGTTTCTTTGCTGCTATCACAAGGCCTTGCATTGTCTGCCATGAATTTTGCTGAAAAGAAGTACACCGTTTGTGATTGGTTCATAGGTATCACGTAACCCAGAAAGATGCCAATGTTGGACTGAAGAGAGAAGGAGAAGAACAGGAGACCTGTTGGTGGATAGATTGCTCTGAGAGGTGCTAGATAGACTGATTTTTCTAAACACACCAGTGGACTGAATTCTTTGTGATAAAGCTAACAAGGTCAATTCCACTGCAGCACTAAGGCCTTACCTGAAAGACTGTGAGATAGACTCGCAGAGAATTCTGCTAGAGTCTCAATGGTGGAATCTGATTCTTCACCCCTCTGGAAGTCTGCAATAAGGACTGCAGTGTAAGAGGAAGCAGGATTTATTACCTCCAGTTCATGGTATAATTAGTCCACTCTTTTGTGAAAGACTGGTTTGCCTCAGGATTTGTGGTCTAGTAGAATAACTTGCTGCTAAGAGTGAAAATATTTTATCAGGATATTTTAGTTGTGTACTCTCTCATATATATAGTTTAGGTAATCATATATCTTTATGTATATCTATCTCTTGGTGATCATCTATATTTTTGTAGCGCACAAGTATATTTTTGTAACTTGCTTTGCATTTGCCATATTGTTGTTTTATATCTATAATAAATAATATACTCCCATTTGTGGTATTTTTCCTTTCATTGGTAGTCAATCTGGCAGAAACCTAACTCCAAATATGAGGTACACTCATCCCCTAGAAACATGTATAGAGTAATTGCTATTTAGTAAGCTTCTTTCAGCCCAAGTAGCTCAGCCTATAGAATAGGGGCTCATCCTACTGTTCACATAATGGGGACGTCTCCCACTGTTCCTATCTAACACTTAGATTAACAGTCTAGGAGCATATTTCAACCATTCATGACTTAGAAATTGCCTCATTCCATAATTATGGTTTAAGGCTTGGTTAATCCATGTAGAGTATACCACCCTACCAGCAAAGAGCTTACCTTTTATTGGTCCAAAGGCAAGTTAAAAGTCACTCCCTATGACTTTTGCACATCACCCTCTTTGCAAAAGGTCTGACCACAGTTTGATAAAAAGGAGGAAAAATTGTAAGTGGACTGTATATATTCATCAAAATGTAGGGGACATTGTCAATCTTGAGCTTCATTCTAATTCATTTACCCTCCTGATCAGCTTTCTGCAAACAATAACGTATGAGAAGCACCTTAAGTGCATCTCATGCAGAAAAAATTATATCAGAGCCCTCTTTCTTAATATAGGTGAGAATCTTATGCCTCTTAATGGGGTTATTCAGACCCTTTGCATTTATAAACAGTATCCTCACAATTGCCGTTTTAGTGATTTTTAATACCATCTTGGGTTTGATTAATCTCTCTTTCTTCAGACAAGAGAAAAAAAAAACCCAAAACAGTCTCATGGTACAAAGTGACCTCTAGTGATAGTCTTGCAGTACTAACACTAGGGGTCATGTTTTCATGTAAGGGTACTGATGCCCTTATATAAAAACATGACCTTTAGCATTAGGACCATGAGACTACTGCTAAACGTCACCAGTGTCATTTTGGATGATGGCTCTGGTAAGGGCAGTGATGACTAGGACTTCTGCATGAACTACCAAGGACAAGGGATTTCACAAAGTTAATTCTGGGGGGTCTACAGGAGTCAGAAGTGTCTTCAGGAGAGTTAATGCCTTTGGGGGGTCTTCCTTTTGGGGAGGAGAAAATTCAAGTTGGGGGGATGGCCTTGATTTGGAAGGGTTGCAAGAGAAGGTTTCAGCTTGGGTGCGCTCTGACTAAAACTAATTTGTTCATTTGCCAGCCATTTTAACATGTGTCCTGGGACCATTAATCCATTGCTTTGCAGCCTGTTGCTCCCAGGCCAATGGACTGGTGGATCGTACTGAAATACTGTAGGTTGGTGACTCCTGTGGTAAACCAAGGTGTGGTAAAAATCCACTTTTTACCACACCTTGATAACTTCCCCCTAAAGCGTTATTTTCCTCCCCTGACCTAAACACATAATCTATTCATTTTTCCAGGCATTTAGCACTATTTGTCATACAAAGATCTCTTTTATAAACTCAAAGGCACTTCAGTACATGAGAATCTAAGTTTGTTATAGACAATGACATCTTCCTAACCACATCAAAATAGAAGTATGAATCTTTCAGCCAATAAAACAGTGGACTTCTGTACATATAACTATGTCCATTTTTAATCCAGAGTGAAATTTATAGATTTTAACATTTGTAACTTAAACAATTAGCAAGATCATTAGGAAGTCTGAAAAATATGCATTTAAATAATGCATAAGTGACTTTGATTGCAAACCAGTTTTTCAGCTCAATTAGCAATCATATTTCTCTTCTTATGTTTCTTCCTTGTATTTTCAGAACCTGCTGTGAAAATGAGGGTATTATTATAGCGAAATGTTCAATGAATTTGTTGGTAAATTTGAAATGCTTCATTGAGTTACATAGATATATTAAATTATTATGACTGTTTTGATATTTTATGACTGTATTCACCAAAGGGTTTCTCCCAATTCTTGCCCATAGGAATAAAAGCCTGGTAAAAATGAAATAAACTTGATTTAGTTGTGTATTCATAATAAAAGAAATCTGCAATACTTTCTTCATTTGTACTTAAAGTGTAAACATATTTGGAGAAAAACAGAGGAAGTTTTCAAAATACTTTATACTAGGGATGTGCATTCATATTCAGATGAATGATAAAATGTGATAAACTAGAGCATTTTCTGTTTATATGCCCTTAAATTAATCAAATAGAATGAGGGACTGACAAGTCAAACCCTCATTGGTTCCATTTGTTTTTAGCAGGAAACTGTAACATCAGGGAAGAGGGAAGGCCTACAAACCGAAGCCACTGGGAAGAAGAGAAGGTAGAAACAGAAGTCATTTCAATCATATTGAAACTTTTTGAGAATCAAACAAGCCTATCCCTGCCAGATTTTCCCAATGTCATGGTTGATGATGTTATCAACACCTGATCAGGAAAGTGAAAGAACAGTAGACAGCACCATTTTCTATCCTGCATTCAGATGGAGAAGATATAAAGGTGCAGTGTAGAAACATTTGCTGAAGTCTAAAAAAAACAAAATTTAAGAGAAAGCCTCATAACAGGACAGATTGAGCTTTGAGAGACAGAAAGAACAGTTGTTACTGCATTATTTTGCTTTCATTCTTTCATAGCAGATGCTGATACTCTAAGGTATGAGTTACAATAGTCTAGTCTACTTAAAACCATAACCTGTACTACAGTTCTAAGATCCTACACCATGACAAAAGATATAATCTTGCTCAACAGGTGCAACATAAAAACAGAAGTTTTAATCACATACTAACTTCTTGTTTAAATAGAAGATTAGAATCTAGATTACCTTCTACACATAGATCACCAGACAGCACTACTGAGAAGACCCTAGTTTTCCATCTCACCCTCACAGATGGTACACACAAGAGAAGATTTTGAGAATAGTGAAATTGTTTTCCTGAGAAGTATTACTCTAGATACTGTGTCAAAAATTAATTTAGTATAGTATTTATTATAGTCTGTTTAACTGACAGTTCAAGGAGGATTGTAATATATTTTGAAAAATACAATAAATTCAAAATCACCAAACATCAAAAAATTGTAAAACACATATAGATGTACACCAGAAAGCATCAAAATCATATTTCCAAAGTAATTCCCAAGCAATTGGCTTTCTTTGTTGTCCCTCTCCCTTGCCTAGTGTGTGCAGTTATTGTATATGTGATGTTTAGGTTTACTTTGTTTTCCTATTCACTCTGTTTTCTTCATTGTTGCCAATGATCTCTAGTTGCATCATGGAGCAATACAAAGGCATTATAACATTCTCAGTTTTGTTTTCCATTCCTAATAATTTTTAAAATTCTATTTGCTTTCTTGACCACCACTGTACTTTGAGCAGAGGGTTTCAATGTATCATCAACAATGACACTTTAGATCCTTCTCCTGGACGATGACTCCTAATGTGGAACCTTGCATCACGTAACTACAGTTTGGTTTCCTCTGTCCCACATGCATCACTTTGCATTTGCTAACATTAAAAGTGATCTGTCATTTGGATGCCCAGTCTCTTAAGGTCCTCTTGCAATTTTTCACAATTCTCTTGCGATTTAATAACTTTGAATAACTTTGTGCCCTGTTTACTAGGCCGTGCTGTAGGCGTGCTAACTTTTTAGCAAGCACTAAAAATTAGCATGCGCTGATAGAGACACCCATTTCCTATGGGTGTCTCTAGCATTAGCATGCACTAAAAGGTTTAAATGCCTTTAGTGCGACTTAGTAAACAGGGCCCTTTGTGTCATCAGCAAATTTAATTATCTCACTAGTTATTCTCATTGATAGATCATTTATAAATATGTTAAAAAGCAGCGGTCCCAGCACAGACTCCTGAGGAACCCCACTATCTACCCTTCTCCATTGAGAATACTGACCATTTAACCCTATTCTTTGTTTTCTATCTTTTAACCAATTTTTTAATCCACAATAGGACATTGCCTCCTATCCCATGACTTTCTAATTTCCTCAGGAGTCTTTCATGAGGCACTTTGTCAAATGCGTTTTTAAAATCCAGATACACAATATTGACTGGCTCACCTTTATCCACGTTCTTATTCACCCCTTCAAAGAAATGTAGTAGATTGGTGAGGCAAGATTCCCCTTGACAAAATCCAGGTTGGCATTGTCTCATTAATCCATGCTTATGTATATACTCTGTAATTTTGTTCTTTATAATAGTCTCTACTATTTTGCCAGGCACCAATGCCAGGCTCACTGGTCTATAATTTCACGGATCACCTCTGGAACTCTTTTTAAAACATCGGTGTTACATTGGCCACTCTCCAATCTTTGGTACCACGCTTGATTTTAAAGATAAATTACATATTACTAACACTAGCTCTGGAAGTTCATTTTTCAATTCTATCAGTACTCTGGGATGTGTGGAGGGGCATAATCAAAAGGGGCGCCCAAGCTTTCCTGAGGACGTCCTTGCAGGACGTCCTGGTGAAGGGGCGGGGAAACCCGTATTATCGAAACAAGATAGGCGTCCATCTTTTCTTTCAATAATATGGTCAGGGGTGCCCAAATCGCAAAATTTAGGCTGACCATAGAGATGGTCATCCTTAGAGATGGTCCTCCCCGATTTTCGCCGATAATGGAAACAGAGGACTCCCATCTCAGAAACGGCCAAATGCAAGCTCTTTGGTCGTGGGAGGAGCCAGCATTAGTAGTGCACTGGTCCCCCTGACATGCCAGGACACCAACCGGGCACCCTAGGGGGCACTGCAGTGGACTTCAGAAATTGATCTCAGGTGCATAGCTCCTTGTGTGCTGAGCCCCCCCAAAATCCATTCCCCACAATTGTACACCACTACCATAGCCCTTATGGGTGAAGGGGGGAACCTACATGTGAGTACAGTGGGTTTCTGGTGAGTTTTGGAGGGATCACATTTACCACCACAATTGTAATAGGTAGGGGGGGATAGGCCTGGGTCCCCCTGCCTGAAGTGCATTGCACCCACTAAAACTGCTTCAGGGACCTACATACTGCTGTCATCGAGCTAGGTATGACATTTGAGGCTGGCATAGAGGCTGGAAAAATATTTTTTTTAATTTGTTTTAGGGTGGGAGGGAGTTAGTGACCATTGGGGGAGTAAGGAGAGGTCATCCCTGATTCCCTCCGGTGGTCATCTGGTCATTTAGGGCACATTTTTGAGGCTTGGTCATAAGAAAAAATGGACCAGGTAAAGTCGTCCAAGTGTTCGTCAGGGACGCTCTTCTTTTTTCCATTATCGGTCGAGGATGCCCATGTGTTAGGCATGCCCTAGTCCCGCCTTCGCTATGCCTCCAACATGCCCCCGTGAACTTTGGTCATCCCCGCGATGGAAAGCAGTTGAGGTCGCCCAATATCGGCTTTCGATTATGCCGATTTGGGCGACCCTGTGAGAAGGACGCCCATCTCCTGATTTGTGTCGAAAGATGGGTGTCCTTCTCTTTCGAAAATAAGCCTGATAGTATCCAGTCAAGGTGATTTGGTGCTCTTCAATTTGTCAAATTGCTCCATTACGTCTTCCATGTTTACAGAGAATTGTTTCAGTTTCTCTGAATTGTCAGCATTGAATATGATTTCTGGCACCATTATCTCTCCCACATCTTCCCACCCACCCAGAATTTTAAAGGCATTTAAAAAACACAGAGCTGACCCTTCTGCTACCCTCCCCTTCCCCCTCTTACCGGGGTCCCGGCAGCAATGAAACGCGAACAGGCTCGGTGAGTCGGCTGCCTTCCCTTCTCTTTGCTGTCTCAGATCTGCCTCTGGTCCCGCCCTTGCGGAAACAGGAAATGAGGGCAGGACCAGAGGCAGAGCTGACAGCGGAGGGGAGGGGAGGGTAGCAGATGGGTCAGCTCTGTGTTTTTTAAATACCTTTTAAATTCTGGGTGGGCGGCACGCAGGAAGGCGAGGGGCAGGCGATGGACTGTTGTGGGAGTGGGAGAAGAGGTCGGGCTGGAACTAAGTCGAATCGGAGGGGGGGGTCTGGAACTCGGAGGGGGGGTCTGGCACTCAGAGGGAGGGGCCTGGAACTCGGAGGGAAGGAGGGAGGGGGGCCTGGATCTCGGAGGGAGGGAGGTCTGGAACTCGGAGAGGGAGGGAAGTCTGGAGCTCGGTGGGGGGTCAGAAACTCGGAGGTGGGATGGAGGGGGGTCTGGAGCTTGGGGGAGGGAGGGGGTTCTGGAACTCCAGGAAGGGAGGGGGTCTGGAACTCAGAGGACGGACAGAGAGAGGGTGAGAGGGGGGTCCTGGAACTCAGAGGAGAGGGGAGGGGGCTTGGAACTCAGGGGAGGAGGGGGGAATGCACCACCTTGAAAAAAAAATCAGCATCCCCAATCAGGCCCGTAAAGAACACCTGGAAACTTATGGACAAGTGGTGAATTGCAGGGGAGTGGGAGAGGGGAGGGAGGACGGCCTGGAAATTGGAGGGGAGGAAAGGGGGTCGTGGAACTTGGAGGGGGGGAAGGGGGCCGTGGGACTCAGAGGGGACAGAGGGAGAGAGCGAGGGGGGATAGCCTTGTAGCGCTATAGAAATGTTAAATAGTAGTAGTAGTAGTAGTAGTAGGGATAGCCTTGCTAGCGCCCATTTCATTTCATAAAGAAATGGGCCTTTTTTACTAGTAAATAATAATATATATTACACATTTGCTTTGCTTCTTGGGAAAAGTACCAGTGAGACAAGAACTTGAGTTAGGTTCTGTTTTTCTTACTGTAGTGAATACCCCCTAGACACTAAGGAGTATAGATAATTGCTATATTAGGTGAACCCACTACAAGTTTAACACTCCGTTAGGATTGCCGCCTCTCAATCCAGCTAAGCATACACATGCAGTGAAAGAAGGTGCATTTTTTAATTAATTATTATTATTTTATTTTTATTTATTTTTGCCAGGCTAAGGAGAAGTAATATGCACTTGTTAGCACATATTTGGCTCATTAGGTTGCCTTTAAAAATGAGTATGTGCAAAATCAATTTAACATGATAAATCTATGAATTAATACTCATAAAATCAATTAACTGGTTTGAAAAATTCTAATGTGTTTGAAATGAACTGAAAAAAAGTCCATAAATTGAGGAAAATCCCAAAAATGTATCAATTTTTTTCTGCACATCCCTATGATGTAGGTATGTTAAACCATATTAAATAACTAGATTCATTTGAAAATTGCTTGCAATATTGATATTTTCTGATGTGCTATTTGAGAATGTAACATCATCACTCATCTTCATTTATGTACTTTACTTAAAATAATATTCCTTTGCCACAGTAATTTATTACCTTACTATGATATTTTAGATTTGAATAGCGATCGTTCTACAATTGCATTGACATCTGTAGTGGAAGGCTTTCTTGTTATCTTAAAAGACAGAGAATCAATAATGATCCAAGTCTTCCATCTTAAGGACTCTGACTTAATTGTTGATCAAGATTGAGTGTTTTCTGCTCATGGAAGTGTATCCGAATGGTGTACAAATGTGATAAGTCTCACAAAGGGTTTCAGTAGTTTAAAAAGTTCTGCATTGAGGCGGAGTGTCTAAATAACTGTAATATTTTCCTAGGTAGTATATAATTTCCATATTTATATATTGTAAGAAGGAAAGCTACCTGTGAGTACTTTGAGAATTCTGATAAACCTTTGATTATTATAGGACATTAATGGGATTTTAAAGTTAACAATCTGAAGAGGCATATTTACTAAGATGTGTTAAGCAGCTAGTGCTGGCACTTTCATGCGTTAGACATCAGCGAACTCCTACACTAATGTACATTAAAATAGTTCAGTATGGCAAAAACCCTGTACTAGCTGCTTAACATAGGTAGAGGCAGTGCATGGGCACAACTTCCGATAGCATGGCTGAATTTAGCGTCACCTCAAAAGGTAGCGGTAAGTGCAGCCCTGCTATCAACATGTTAATGCAGCAGTAGTTGGAAGAAGTGCTGTAGTAGCACATTTATCCCCTCCCCCCTATTCCCTACCAGCATCTTTCTCCAGTCCACTCCCCCTCAGAGTCTCAAAATCCTCCTGATATCTACCCCTTTTCCGATCCACCTTCAATTTTCAAAATTCTACCGTTCCATTCTCCCCTCCAAAGTATTAAACACTGCCCCTCCCTATCCCTACCCCTGAACACAAGCCCTGCCCCCACAAGTTTGACCCTCCTCCCACAACCAGACCCCCTCACCCAGGACCAGTGGTGTGCTGGAGCCAGCTCGCTCCGGCTCGCAAGATCCGGTTGTTAAATTTTGGCCGGACTTGCGAGCTGGTTGTTGGAAAGGGCGAGCCGGCTCTCCCTCCCTCCGCCCTCCGGATCCGGTCCCTCACCGATCCTACCTTGACTATCGAATTCTTCGGGGCAGGCAGTGTTGCCTGCCCGCTGCTATCGCTGACTTTCCTCCGCCGCCTGTTTGCGCTTTAAAAATGGCCGCCGAGTCTTCCAGAGGCGGCCTCGCGAGATTTCTGTAAGTCTCGGCGGCCATTTTGAAGCGCGATCGGGCGGCGGAGGAAAGTCAGCGATGGCAGCGGGCAGGCAACACTGCCTGCCCCAAAGAATTTGATGGCCAAGGTAGGGTCGGTGAGGGAGGGAGGAAGCAGGAGAATTTGCGGAACAAGTCGGGAGGGGGTGGCAGGGGAGAGAAGGGAGCTGCTGGCCATGGGTGGATGGAGGGCAGGGGAGAGAAGGGAGCTGTTGGCCATGGGTGGATGGAGGGCAGGGGAGAGAAGGGAGCTGCTGGCCATGGTGGATGGAGGGCAGGGGAGAGAAGGGAGCTGCTGGCCATGGGTGGATGGAGGGCAGGGGAGAGAAGGGTCGTTGGCCATGGGTGGATGGAGGGCAGGGGAGAGAAGGGTTGCTGGCCATGGGTGCATGCAGGGGAGAGGAGGGTCACTGCTGGCCATGGATGGATAGAGGGCAGGGGAGAGAAGGGTCGCTGGCCATGGGTGAATGGAGGGCAGGGGGAGAGGAGGGGAGAGAGAATAAATGCTGGACATAGATGGAGGGGAGGGAAGAGTGAGGAAGGAGATAAGATAAGGGAAAAGGAAGAAAGGAGAAAAACTGCACATGGATGAAGAAAATAGGCAGAAGCTGAGGACCAGAAATGAAGAAGAAAGGAGGAAAGTAAAAGAAATAAATGGAAAGGAAGCCCTGGAAACGGAGTTAGGAGGACAGATAGCAGCAGAATTGGATACTGGGCCAGCACGATCAGAAAAACAGTCACCAGACAACAAAGGTAGAAAAAAATCATTTTATTTTCATTATAGTGTTTAGAATATATTCACTTTGAGAATCAGGTGCTCAACATTAAAAGTTTATATTTATTTACTTTTTTATGGCATTTTATCCAACATTAAACATGAATTAGATTGGAACCTGAGATCATTTAATTTTTTTTTCCTGGAGAGAGTAATGCATTGCCCCCCCCCACCCACCCACCGGCTATAGCCAGCTCTGCAATTTTGGGGGGCGCAGAGTTGGACGGGGGGGGGGGGGGGGGGGGCGCCGAGGTGGACCGGGGAGAGAGCCTGTTGTTAAAAATTTACCAGCACACCACTGCCCAGGACCTACCCTGGGGGGTCTTCATGGTGATCCAGTGGCCCAGGATGGGTGCAGTATCCTTCCACTCTGGCCCCTGGGTCTGTGCCAGGTCCAAAATGGTATCAATAGCAGTAATTGTGTGGCACTACTGCACACACTTCAGATTTAGCACATGCTAATTTTTGCTCCTAATGCACAGCAAGTGCAAAAGCTAAGCATGCCCTTAAATTATTCTTAATAGGATGGTTTTATAGAAAAGTAGGCTAACCCATTTTTCATACCTGAGGTGGTTAACGTGGTTTTCCATGTGGCCAACAGGGACAGACAATTCAATCACATGCAAAACTCTGTGAAATGCACTGGCTTTTAGCTTAGTGCACTTGTCCCTAGCTAAATATCAATGTCTTGATGCACTAGATCCAAAACACCTCAAATTGGCAAAGCTGAGAGTTAGCCCACTTGTCTGTAAGACCATCTTGCAGACAGCATAGTTTTTCATTATACCATTGCCTCATCTCTACGCATCTGTATTGATTTCATTATTCATTTACTTTCATTGAACACTGCTTTGAACAGCCAATTTGATTGGAGAATCAATTTATAAATCATTTACAAAATAAACCATGCTGTTAGTGTGAGTCCATAGGTCCTGATATTCAGTAGTAATTTATCAGGTAGGAGAGATTTCTACCTGGATAAATCCCAGTTACTGGGTCATAGCCACATTTCAACATTTACCCAGATAGTGCCAATGAAAATATGCTCTGGATGACTTGGCACTATCCAAATAGTGCCAGGGTGGTCAGGGGGTGAAGTTAAGTTAGAGCTGGCCACCAGCGCTGGTATCTGGCTACTATTCTTGCAAGTTAGGACAGCTATTAGTTAGCTCACTTACCGCCACAGCTTCAGCAAAACAAGGTGAGATGATTGACTAATCTTTTCTTTTTTGTATAGAATTTTAAACACAAAATTACATTTCAAGTATATACACCTTGATCAGAAACTAGAAAAAATAGAATTCACTTAATTCCAACTCAAGAAAACCCACTCCGGTTTACAACATGGGGAGAGAGAGAGAGAGACAAAATAACCTAGAAAAGTTAACTAGGAGAACTTAATAAAGCAAATAGAGTATTACTTAGAAAGGACAGGAGGGTGAACAGGGGCGTAGCCAGACCGCGACATAGGAGGGGGCCAAAGCCCAAAGTGGTCTGCCACCTTACCGCCCCCCCCCCCTACCGCCTTGCTGCCCTGCTGCTTCCCACCCACTGCCACCACTGTACATCTTGGCTGGAGGGGGTCCCCCAACCCCCACAGCTAAATCCTTGGTCCAGCGCTGGTCTCTGGCACCACTACATTGCCTGCCCTGCTCTCTCTTCTCCTTAAATCCAGCACGCTCCTTTTAGTGAAACTGAGCATGCTCAATTTCACTAAAAGGAGTGTGCTGAATGTGAAGGGAAGAGAAAGCAGGGCAGGCAATGCGGTGGCGCCAGAGACCAGCACTGGACGAAGGCTTCAGCTGGCAGAGGTTGGGGACCCCCACCAGTCAAACCAGAGGCCCAGAGCAAATTTGGGGTGGGGCAGGCCCCCATAGCCCCCATGTAGCTATGCCACTGAGGGTGAAGTACTTATTATCTAACAGAGAATACTAATACAAAAAGCTTACCTTTCACAGAAGTACTGTGAGCATTCAAAAATGAACGCAACTGTATTGGATCAAAAAAGACATACTGCTTATTCTGAAATCCAATCAAACACTTGCAAGGAAATTGTATTGACTAATCTTTTAAATGCAAATTGCAATCCCCCCCTCCCCAGGAAAACCTTTTGAATGAGAAAATCTGTAGAATCTTCAGATTTTTTGAAGTTTTTGTGGTGGGAATTGGGATTTGGCTTTAAATTATATTGTGGCACACTAGTATGGGCGCTATTGTTTCAACTTTTGACATGGACACTGTTGTTTAAACTATTTTTGTGTTGTTTTACACCATTATATGAATGAATTGTTATGGAGGTTGGTTGGTTGTTTATTTTTCTTTTCTTGGTCCTAAGCTGGTAAATGTTCTATTGGTTTCCCTTTGAAGTGTGGGGATTTGAATGCTGAGTTCTTCCCCCACCACCACCATTTTTTTTGTTAAAGTTTATAGCTGTTCATTTCAGCCAGTGTGTAATTTACTCAGTCAGCTGTGTGCTTTAAGCAGAACATTTTGTTTTTGATATGGTTTAATATTAGTTCCATATTTTTTCTTAATGTTATATTACACATGATTGCTTCAGCACTTGCTTAATAAACAGAAATACCAGACAAAAAAACATGAAACAAAAATATACATGTATAGTAAATATTTTTCAGTTTAAATTGAAAACAGTAAAAAAAAAAAAAAAAGAAACTTCTATAAACTACCAGATCCAGAGCCAGATGTGCCCTTGAGTTGAACCGACCATGAGCAAGCCCCCTTGTGGTTCTTTTAAACTTACTTTACTGGAAATGAAATTGATTGCTTGAAGGAAAGAGTGTTGGTTTTCTGTTTTGTTTTCATTATCTATTAGTGTTCAGGAACTCAATTCTGTGTGGTCAATTAATAGGTTCCCTTAATTTCTTCCTTGCATCCTGTCTTTTACTGCTTTGTGTCTTCCATTTAACTCTCATTCATAAGCATAAATAAGTAATCAAAACCACAACTGTAGAACTGCTGAATATGTAAAGAGAGTATGATCTAGGATCTAAATTACTGTTGATTTTAACATTCAATATTCTGAAGGTGAAAGTTATCAGGTAAGTAGGAGATAAGCAGGGATGAAAGGAAGTATATAAGGGGTCTTTCTACTAAAGTATATTAGGCACTTACCCCTGGATTCTATATATGGATCCCAAAAATACACATACAAATTTGGGCATGCACCTAATTTGCATGTGCAATATGAATAATGAGCCACTTTGAACCAACATTTGGGTGTTAACAATCAATTATAGATGTTAATTGGTAACAGTTAGGATTTGTGTGAACATCTTGCTAAGCGCTCTCCTATAAAGATGCATGCACAAATTTTTTAGCGTGCAACTGAAAAGGGGTGTAGCCATGGGAGGGGCATGGACAGGTCAGGAGTATTCACTAAAGATGTGTGCAGTATTGTTGTTACTAATATGTAATGTATCTTTAAAATCAAGTGTGGTTCTGGAAGATTGGAGGGAGGCCAATGTAATACCGATTTTTAAAAAAGGTTCCAGAGGTGATCCAGGATAGTATAGACCAGTGAGCCTGACATCAGTGCCGGGCAAAATGGTAGAGAATATTATAAAGAGCAAAATTACTGAGCATATTCATAAACATGGATTAATGAGACAAAGCCAACATGGATTTAGTGAAGGGAAAGCTTGCCTCACCAATCTATTACATTTCTTTAGGGTGAACAAACGTGGATAAAGGTGAGCCAGTCAATATTGTGTATCTGGATTTTCAGAAGGCGTTTGATAAAGCACCTCATGAAAGACTCGAGGAAATTGGAAAGTCCTGGGATAGGAGATAGTGTCCTATTGTGGATTAAAAACTGGCTAAAAGATATAAAACAGAGAGTAGGGTTAAATGGTCTGTATTCGCAGGGGTCTGTGCTGGGACCGCTGCTTTTCAACATAATGATTGTTGATCTAGAGATGGGAGTAACTAGTGAGGTAATTAAATTTGCTGACAACACAAAGTTATTCAAAGTTGTTAAATCGCAATAGGAATGTGAAAAATTACAAGAGGACCTTTCGAGACTGGGAGGGGAGACTGGGCATCTAAAAGGTAGATGATGCTGAATGTGATTCATTTTGAACATGAGACCAGTCCTTTGCCTCAGATTAAGAATTCAATCTGGACAGAGCCAGAAGCAGCTTTGGAGGCACAATGTTTCTTAGCCATACTTTAACTGTAGGAGCGTTTTGTACCTGTGGATAGAGAAAAGACCTACCAAAGTCCCAACCCTGATGAACAAGTTTTTAAAGGAAAAGAGAAAGTACACAATTATCCTTCTATTAGAGATGTATAGAAGAAAGTAACAGTAAACTTGGCTCATACGGTAACTGCAATCAGAAATGATTCTCTCTCAAAACTGGCTGCAATTTAAATAGAATTTATTGAAGGAGAAAGGCAGTGGATTAGGGATACTATATAGGAAGTGACACCCCTGGGGTGGGTGGGCCTAAAGAACAAGGATCTGTGGATTGTGTTAGCTGTGAAACCATTCTCCAGTGCTGTATTGAAGCAGCTCACTACACAAACCCTGCCTACTAAATTAGGTGACTGCTTTAGCTATGGTAGAGAAAACGTGGGGGAGGGGGCAGGCAGGAGGGCTAGTTCAAAGTACTTTAAAAGAAATAACATTTAGTAGGAGACCATAGATAAATATCTAATTTCTACTAAGACCACTGGTAAACACATATCAGAGATTTAACAGTTTTTTTAAAGATAGTATAAGCAGTGCAATGCATAATATATTATATAAAACTTATGAGGTTGAGTTATAAATCTAATGACTTGAATATCTGAACGGAGAATAATTTGTGTACTCCCCTATTCACAACAGATTGATCAGATTAGGAGAGAGACTTGCAAATACTGGCCAATTTAACACTACATTCAGTTTTTTATCATTTATCTGATTTGCATATACTAGAAGTCGCAACTTGTCAATATGTCATTGTTACTGATGCCATCATTAATCCCAAAATGGGAAGACAATTTGTTTTACAATCGTTTCTAGACTGCAAGTCTCAGCAAGTGGTTTATGCAATACGATGCCCCTGTCAATTGTGGTATATTGGACAAACAAAACAGAAAATTAAACAGCAAATTGCTCAACATCTGAGCACCCTTCGCTTGAATCAAAGGGAAGCTCCATTAGTTGAACAGTGGAGTCAAGCCAATCATAGAGTCATTGATTTGTGGTTTGTGGTGCTACTTCAAGTAAATTTAAAATGAGGTGGGAATGTGTCTTCTGTTTTGGTGCATAAAGGAACAGCGATTTATTTACATGTGGAACACAGTAATTCCTAATAGACTAAATAAAGAAATAGAATGGTTCATTTTGTAAGAGGTATGGGTCAATATCACCAGTGGGATATTGATAGGTTTTTCTTGGTTCAGCAGGACATACATATAAAAAGTGCATGTGTCAGCGTTGTTTGACATGAGTTGAGGGATTTAAAGAGCAGTATCATTGGGAACTCCCTCTCTAGCGCAGATGTACATTGGAACTTATATGGCATTGGTATTAAGGTATTTGATATTATAACAGTCACCAAATACAGTGAGGAGATGGAGTCACTTTCTGGAACCAAATAGCCTTTATTCCAACCAGCATATACAGTAAAGAACTGATGACCCAACAGCAGAAAGAGTGCTTGTGTCAGGGATCTCTCCTTATAATCAGCTGATAAAAAAGGACAGCGTACATATAAAAATGATAATCCAAAAGCTGCCTTTGTTGAAATAATAAAATGAATATAGGATTGTGTGAAACCTCAAGAAACCACAGAAGCACTATCTCCTCACTGTATATGGTGAGCTTGATCTTCTTCGTGAGGTTTTGGTCCTTCTTTGTTGTTTCTTGATATTATAATAGTGAAAGGTTTTGAGAAAAATAGTCAATAAATTTTTGTCCATTGCAGTCTTGTGCATAAGAACACAAGAGTAGCCACTCTGGGTCAGACCAATGGTCCATCTAGCCCAGTATTCTGTTTCCAACAGTGGCAGAAACCCAAATCATGGCAACATTCCATGCTACTTATTAGTCACCATAACATTGTTTTATATATGGTAGCAGGGTTCATACCCTTCTCATCATAGGTCATGAGTGGGGAAAGCTCGGGGTACAAATGTAACAAAAAACAAACAAAAAAAAAAATATATATATATATATTGTAATTTTCAAAAACTCTAAACATCAATATCCATAAGGAAATGATATAAACTTGTCTTACTTAGCTTTTATAGATTCATGGCAGCTGAAAAATAGGGCTGTACGACAGCTTATGTAGGTTCATATGAAGCTGCAAATATAGGGCTACACACCGACACATGTTTCACCAGCAAAGCTTTTTCAAGGTATGCCCCTTTATGTTATACCCCAGCTGGGGTTTTGAACAGAGGATACTCGTTTCGAGACATAAAGGGACATACCTTGAAAAAGCTTTGCTGGTGAAACACGTGTCGGTGTGTAGCCCTATATTTTCAGCTTCATAAGAACCTACATAAGCTGTTGTACAGCCTTATTTTTCAGCTGACATGAATCTATAAAAGCTAAGTAAAACAAGTTTATATCATTTCCTTATGGATATTGATGTTTAGAGTTTTTGAAAATGACAAAAATTATAGCTTATCTATATATATTAAAAAACATATTTGTGACTTATGACGAGAAGGGTATGAACCTTGTCACCATATATAAAACAATGTTATGGTGACTAATAAGTGACTTTGGGTCTACCTCTGACGGTCCGAAGAAAAATAATATACAGTAATCATCTATTGAGTTGTGTATTTTTCATGAATATCGTATTATGGATAACATGCTATAACATAGTGGGCACTATTTTGAACATTCCATGCTACACATCCCAGGGCAAGCAGTTGCTTCCCCATGTTTGTCTCAATAGCATACTATGGTCTTTTCCTCTAGGATGATACACAATGAACCATGTAGAGAACAAGGCTTTGAAAATTTGCATTAAAGAACAGATGAAGATTTTTGTGAGAATAAGACTTTGAGAATAAGATTTTGCAAGTTTGTATTAAGAATATAAGATTTCTGTGAAAACAAGATTTTCGTATTATTGGACTTTGATTTGAAGGTTTTAATGGACACAGAAGATGTGGACTTTATACAAGGGTTACATTGGATCTGCTGAAACCCATTAATCAATTAGAGAAGATTTGACACTTGAAGAATATTCTGTGAGACTCCTATCAGATACGTCTGTTATTATTTTAATAGCAGTTTTATGCATATTTTTTTGGATTCTCACAGTGCAACGATGGTATATTGAGCATTTGTTTTTAATGGGAACATTATACAGATACTGAGCATTATTCACATTATTATTTATTATTTTATATGAAAGATAGTTTAATTTGTTTTACTTAGGCTTATTAATTGTAGTTTTCAATGAATATGTATGTGATCTATTTGCACACACTGCCCAGAATTGTAAGATGGTGCAGAATATAAATAATCTATATATATATAAGGTAACCCCAACGTTCTGAAGCCTCCACGGAAGTTGAGGCGCCCGAGATATCCGGTGTGCCCTGGAGTGTCTGCACCGCCCTCGCGTCAAAACGTCATGACGTCGAGGGCGCAGCTATTGACACTCGAGGGCCGAAACGGCCCACAGCGAACAAGGCAAGTAGCTTCGAGGGACGGAGGAAGGGGGCCCCTTGCTAGCGCCCGTTTCATTCCGCTCAGAAACGGGCATTTTTTCCTAGTCTAAAATAAATGAATAGATTGAATATTCATTGGGAAAATCCTAAAAATCCAATTGGGTTGCAGCCCTCGAGGAGCTTGGTAAAAGGACCCTTTTATGAGAAAAACAAAGGAGGACACATTACTTCATAAAATGCTCATTCATATAAAGGGGGAAATATGTTAATCAATAGTTTGGAGCAGGAACTGACTGTAGAACAGAAGAATCAACAAAACCCTGAGCTGGCATATCTGTAAGAAAAAAGTTAGTGGGGCAGGATTGCAAATACTCAATAGTACATTTACAACAATTTTGTTTTTTTTTAATAAAAGCATAGCCCTATGCTGTGATACACTTGAAAGCACCAAAAGAAATCATTGCCTTTTCCTCTGCATAGCTCTTGCTATATCTACAAAAATCCCAATTTTCAAGTTATTAAACATTTCTTTCCTATGTCTAAAAAAAATTGCAAAACCAAATCTCTACCTGGCTTGAGAAGCAAATTTAGAATCATAACTGTAGGATTTAAAGGAGCCACTCCAGAACTTTCTAAAAATGCTATAAGAATAGATGAAATTGAGAAACATTCTGTAAATCCCCAGCCTTTGCATTATTTTTTTCAGATGCTGCAATTAAAATGTCCTAGAAATTGTTGGTAATGAGTGAGCAAGGATGTTAAAGATTTCAGAAAGGTATTTCTTAAACATTTCAGCCAGAGAAAATCTATTAGATGTAAGAAAATTAATTAAAATGTGGGTTCCTTTCCCTAGCAATGCTCTCTAGACTTCCCAATGTATTATGTATGAGGCTATTATACTTGATCACTTTGTTCTTATCCATTTGTCCTCTCTCAATCTTCTCTTCCACAGTAGCCCCATCATGATTTTAAACTCAGAGAGTTCTTTTTCTTGAAAAGAAACTTTCTATGGTAAACGTTGCACATGCAGAGAACTATGGGCTAACTGCTCACTGAGGGACATACCATCCTCTCTTCTGCAGTTAAAAGGCTTCAGGGAGTACACCATAGGTCAATCCATCTGGAAAGTTGTCAATGTCTGGGCCACCTATAGATCTTCTGGGAAACACCATGTACTCTCCTCTGTTAATCTACATCCAAGACAGTCAAAAATAAAGAACTGAACCTCTACAGCATCTCCAAACTTCGTATTGCCACACTAGCTGGCTTTTCCTCACTAGATGCACCATTGTCCATGTCATTAAGCAGCAATAACACTGGCTGTGCCAAAGCCAAGCTCACTGAAGTGGTGTCCTGAGGGATTCCTTAATCATCTAGGGTATATCAGGTCTCATCTTGTGGAGAATGCAGTGGAGCCAGACAAGATGCAGGAACAGGATCAAGATCTTCAAAACAGACCAAGGACTCCCAATATGTAGTTTTGATGAGCCTGACCCTGTTTCCACTTCTTGTCTGACTGTGTTTTTCACGTGGAACTCTGGTGTTCTTTCCACTTCTGTGATTCTCTTGGAGAATGCAGTGGAGCACCTTCCTTCATCATTTCTCCCAGTGTTGTTTTCCCTGTGGAGACATGAGGTGCCATGTATCTTTGTTCAACATGCTGATCTATAAGACTCATAAAGCTGTGTCAGAGTTTGGTTCACAAGCCAATTTGAGTTTTGAACATATTATGAGATGTGGCTTGTTGACCGAACCCTGAAGCATATTTATGCGAAACAGGCCACATGTTGGTGAACGGTCCTATGAGTGAACAACACTTACGTTAAGTACACTTCTTTATGGGTTCCTTTTACAAAGCCGTGGTAAAAAGTGGTCTTTGGTAGTGTGGGCGTGTCTTTTGGGCACACACTAGGCAACTTTTTCTTGCAATTGGGGAAAAAGCCATTTTTAATGGGTGTGTATAAAAATTAAAACTAGTGTGCACCTATTTACGGCCTGAGCCCTTACCGCCAGCCATCGAATTAGCAGTAAGGGCTCAAGCGCTACCCGTGTGGTAACCATGCAGCGTGCACCAATGTGGCTGCGCTGATGACTACCACCAGGAACTCCCCCCCCCCCCCCCCCATGTTAGAAAATTGAAAAATATTTTCTACCACTGGATTTGTCACCTGCCAAACTCAGAATTACCGCTAGGTGCATGCACTACCCCAGTGGTAGTGTGATTTGGCACACACTATCTGCGTGTTAGCCCTCTGTAGCTTTGTAAATGGGCCCCTATATTTTAATTTGAAGTTGTATTTTACGTTTTCTATTAAATATATATAAAATACCTACATAAAAATTGCTTTAAATTAAAGAGTTAATGGACCAATGAAGAGGTAAGTGAGTCAAGAGCAAGTTAGCTCTTGTGAAACGAGTCACTGCTGATGCCCTATAAATTAAACAAAAGTACTGTGAATGTGCCTGCTGCATTATTGAAGTGTTTAGAAGAACTCCTAGCACTGGGTATTTAAATAGATGATCTATAAGACTCAAAACATATGGAGATAGAAAAATAGAAACAAAGAACATGATGTCAGATAAGGGCCAAATGGCCCATCCAGTCTGCCAATCCTCAGTAACCACTAACTCTTCCTTTCCTAAGGGATCCCACGTGCCTGTCCCACGTTTTCTTAAATTCTGGCATAGTCCTCATCTCCATGACCTCCACTGGGAGGACATTCCATGCATCCACCACCCTTTCGGTGAAAGAGTATTTTCTTAGTTTTCTACTAAGCCTATGTCCTCATAACTTCATCTTATGCCCCCTCATTCCAGAGTTTTCCTTTATTTGAGGTATTTAAATGTCTCTATCAAATCCCCTCTCTCTTGCCTCTCTTCCAGCACATGCATGTTGAGGTTCCTAAGCTTGTCCCTATTAGTTTTATGACAGAGACCACCTACTAATTTTGTAGTCGCCCTCTGGACCAACTCTATCCTGTCTATATCTTTCCGTAGGTGCGATCTCCAGAATTACACATACAGGCTCATTTTCAAAGCACTTAGCCTCCCAAAGTTCCATAGAAACCTATGGAACTTAGCCTCCCAAAGTGCTTTGAAAATATGCCTCTTTGTACTCTAAATGGGGCCTCACCAGAGACTTATACAAGGGCACAATCACCTTTTTTTTCCTGCTGGTCATCCCTCTCCTTATGCACCCAAGCATCTTTCTGGCTTTGATCGTCGCCTTTTTCTATCTATTTTGCCACCTTAATATTATTAGACACAATCATCCCCAAGTCCCGCTCTTCTTTCGTACACAGAAGCACTTCACCCCTATACTGTATTTATTTATTTATTTTATTTATTTATTTATTTATTTGTTGCATTTGTATCCCACCTTATCCCACCTCTTTGCAGGCTCAAAGTGGCTTACAATACATCATGAATAGTGGAAGAATGTTAGTTAATAAACATTTAGTATTGCAGGGTTTTGGTCAGCATGATGATAATAAGACAGAATCATAGTGTACAAGCAAATATTAAGACACAATTCTAAATACAGAAATATAATTCTAAATACAGAATAATAGTGTACAAGCAGATATTAAGAGACAGTTCTAAATATAGATAGGCAATTTGTACATATTCACATTGGTTGATCATTGTGATAGGCTTTATTAAATAGGTGGGTCTTCAGTAAAGAGCGGAAGTTCGTACTTTTGTAGACCGATTTCAAGCTGCGTGGTAGTGCATTCCATAGCTGCGTGCTCAGGTAGGTGAAGTTTGACGCATGCATTAGTTTGTATTTCATTCCTTTGCAGCTGGGGAAGTGCAGATCAAGGAATGTGCGGGAATATCTTTTGGCATTCCATTCCCTTGCACCCCAAGTGCATGACCCTGTATTTCTTAGCACTAAATCTTAGTTGCCAATTATCGGACCATTCCTCAAGCTTCACTAGACCCTTCTTCATACTATCCACACCTCACGGGGTGTCCATCGTATTACAGAGTTTGGTATCATCCACAATGAGACAAACCTTACCAGACAATCCTTATGTAATATCACTTACAAAGATGTTAAAAAGAGCTTATCCGAGGACCGAACCCTATGGTACACCACTGATAACAGCCTTTTCCTCAGAGCAAGTTCCATTTACCACTGCCCTCTGTCTCTTTCCACTTGACCAGTTTTTAACCCAGTCAGTCATGTTAGATCCCATACTGAGGGCGCTCAGTTTATTTATCCAAGTACACCATATCTAACACCCCTCCCATGTCCAACTGTTTGGTCACCCAGTCAAAGAAATCAATAAGATTTGTCTGACATGACCTGCACCTAGTGAAGCCATGCTGCCTTGGGTCCTGCAGTCCATTCGATTCGAGAAAGCTCACGCTCATAAGTACATAAGTATTGCCATACTGGGACAGACCAAAGGTCTATCAAGCCCAGCATACTGTTTCCAACAGTGGCCAATCCAGGTCACAAATACCTGGCAAGATCCCCAAAAAAGTAAAAAATATTTTATACTGCTTATCCCAGAAATATTTTCCCCAAGTCCAATTTCATAATGTTCTATGGACTTTTCCTTTAGGAAGCCGTCCAAACCTTTTTTTAAACTCTGCTAAGCTAACCACCTTTACCACATTTTCTGGCAACGAATTCCAGAGTTGAATTACACGTTGAGTGAAGAAAATTTTTCTCCAATTTGTTTTAAATTTACTACTTTGTAGCTTCATTGCATGCCCCCTAATCCTAGTATTTTTGGAAAGAGTAAACAGACACTTCACGCCTACCCGTTTCACTCCACTCATTATTATATAGACCTCTATCATATCTCCCCTCAGCCGCCTTTTCTCCAAGCTTGAAGAGCCCCAGCCACTTTAGCCTTTCCTCATAGGGAAATCATCCCATCCCCTTTATAATTTTCGTCGCCCTTCTCTGCACCTTTTCTAGTTCCACTATATCTTTTTTGAGATGCGGCAAACAGAATTGAACACAATATTCGAGGTGCAGTCACACCATGGAACGATACAAAGGCATTATAATGTCCTCATTTTAGAAGCGTTTCTATTAATTTACTCACCACCAAGGCAGTGGCGTTCCGAGGGGCAGTGACACCCGGGGCGGATCGCCGATGTGCCCCGCCCCCCTGTGCAGCGTGACCCCCCCCCGACGAAGGGACACCCCCACCCCGGCGAAAGAACCCCCCCGGTTGCACGCCGCTGGGGGGGTGCCGCGCGCCGGTCAGCGTCGTTGGTTTCCATTCTCCCTCTGCCCCAGAACAGGTTACTAACCGGCGCGCGGCACCCCCCCAGCAGCGCGCATTGAAGATGTCAGACATCAGTGCCACCAGAACATCTCCAAGTTCCTTGAGTACCCTCGGATGTATCCCATCAGGCCCCATCGCTTTGTCTACTTTTAGTTTAGCCAGCTCCTCTCGACAGTCTTCTGAAAATTGGCCCCAGTCTACCATACATCTATCCCCATTAGTATTTGCTTTCTGCGGTCCAACCCCCGGCATTTCATCCATGAACACAGAATAGAAAAAAATGTTAAGCAGTTCAGCTTTATCCTTATCAGCTTCTACATATTCCTCCCCCTCAGCTTTGAGTCTCACTATTCTAATATGGCACTTCCTCCTGTCATTTACTGTATATATCTGAAAAATGTCTTTGGATGGCCCAAGAGAAGCATGAATCTTCCCTACTTTTTTACCTTATTTAAACTATTGCAAAAAAAAAAAAAAAAAAATTTAAAGCACAGTTCATGGTGAAAACTAGTGCACAGCTGCCCTCACGTCCTCCAGCTACCCATGTGAAAAGCAATTTTATAATGGCATTATTAGGCCCTTATACTAAAGCTTAGTGTATGCTAATGGACAATAGTGTGTGCTAATCGCCTCGTGGCCTATAGGTATAAAATAGGATGTGCAGCATTTAGCGTGGGCTGTCTGTACACGCTATGCCTTTGTAAAAGGGCCCCTTATATTTGTTATAGCATGATCTAATTCATTAGCTATGCTATGCTACAAATTCAAGTGCTGATAAGGATCTACCTGCATTAGAAAAAGCTGATTTTTAGGTAATATTCTGCCACCCATATTGGTCTCTTGTGAAGCTGTATATTGAACTTGCCTCGGTTCCATTGGGATTAAGGTGCAACTTTACTGCTACTACTAATGAGGAAAGGTTTGTGATCACATGCTACAGTGAAAAATATAAATACACACTGTTATATTTTACTAAAGCATGAAGGTTTTATTGGACAAAACAACTCCCTGGAATTCCAAAGTCAAAAAGATAGCCTTAATTAATATTTTTCTCTCTCTTAGTTGATCAATGTAGAATTACAGCAAACTAAAGTAAACTGCATCAAGAAAGGGTTTATTTCAAATGCACAGTATGAAAGGTTATACTATAAGCAAACATTATTATTTAACGATGATACCTGTTTATTAAAATGTATTAAGCAGTTAGGGGTAGATTCAGTAAATGGTGCCAAAAAAATCCACTTAAGCGTTATTCTATAATCTGCGCCTAACGTTCGGAGTGGTTTATAGAATAATGTTTAAGCATTATGGTCACATCTAAGTATAGGCGCCACCATTTGTACCAATGAAAATGTGCAAATGCCAACACCTAAATTTACATGCAGAGCACCCTTATTCTGTATTTATGTGTGTAATGGACAACCATGTCCCCGTTCTGCCCTAAAATATCCATGATCGTCTCCTTTCCCACCCCCTTTTTCAGGCCCCATATAAATTTTAGGCACGGATCATGCACCTAACTACTACTACTACTACTATTTACACCCAATTAAATATAAATAGTGCCAATAAAATAGAGAATATGTAAAATTTGTCAAGGAACCTGAATTTACGATTATTACATTTTCCAAAATCTCAATTTGTTGCTCCTAAGGACATGTTTGCTAAATTCCTTAAAGAAGTATATAAATATTCAGAACAAACACTTCCTCCACTTCAAAAAATGTATTATTTGGAAATGAAAACTTCCCCATTACAAGATATTCCTAAACAGGATAATGCCCCTCAAGCACTGGATGTGACAGATTTTCCGGAACAGTCTGACGATAATACAGAGACTAGAGCAACCTTAATTGCATCGTTTGTTTTTCTACAAGATAAAGAATCTTTATTGAGACTTTAGTTTAAGAATGTTCATCCTGAGTTTAAAGGAAGCAAGGTCTCTGTATTCCCAGATATTGCTCGCTGGACCCAACAGAGGCGGAAAAGATTCCTGGAAATGAAGCAAGAATCTTTGAACACAGGGGCAGTTTTCCAACTACGTTATCCATGTAAATGTATTTTGATATTCAAGGATAAAAAATATGTTTTCCTTGAATCTGAACAATTGAGGTCATTCCTTGATATGAGGAAAGACCAAGGCTGATCCTAATCCTAATTTTGAGTTCCGTTAATTAAGGGGCACCACTGCTTGTTTTCTTTAAATTTAAAGTTTGTAATACCAACTTCCTTTGGTTTATTCATAATCTTGAATCCTCACTATAGTGGACTATTGTAACCAGATTAGAAATAATTTTCTTTGCTCAGTTTAAGTTCTATTTGATGAATGTGCTAACTGGTGTATCATCTCAAAGATGTATTCTTTCTGATATCACTAAATAATAAACAAATATTAATAAAAAAGCCAATTATTGGCACATTATCTTATTAAATTGCGCACATAAATTGGCACATGCCTAAATTTGTGTACGCAATTTTTGGCAACCTTTACAGAATCAGGGGGTTAGCATATAAACTAACACATGCTGGTAGCACTCTAGCATAGTACCTGTTACTGTGATGACATGAAAGGCACATACAGATAGGTGTAGATATAAATATGTACATGCTATATCTTTGCATAGTTATCTATAACTTAATATCATTTTTGTACTCCTTCATTTGAGTCAATACTGATATTTTGGTAGTAAATGTTTTAGTTATCAGAATTAATGTGTCTCTCTTAGTTTGTCCTTGAAAAATAACATTTTTGCTCCTGCGAAGCTGAAATCCCTCTTATGAATTTAAAATAGTGTTTGCAGCTCCTGTCTGGTCCTGCAGTGAAGCTAGTAATCGATTGCCATGTGCATAGTGTGAACGGTTTAGTGGAGTCATTGAGTGACATTTCCCCACGGCCATGGTTCCACTCTGACTGCTAGATGAAATAATATTTGTAAAGGTCTTAGTATGCCAAAGTCCTGCAGCAGAAAAAATATAATTTGATATATTTAATAAAGAAATATCTATTGACTATACATAAAAGAAATTCAGAGCCCGATATTCAGCCAACAGCAATCAGTGTTTTGCTGATTGCCACTGGCGTTAAACCTGGAAATTCAATGCCAGGTCATGTCCAGGCACCAGCACTGAATTTCCAGTTTGCAGAGCTGGTTAACACATAGCTAATTAAGGGCCTCTTTTATCAAGCCGCGCTAGCAGTTCCCACGTGGCAATGCTAACGGATCCCATTCGAAGAGAATGGGACTTGTCAGCATTGCCGCATCGGGAACCGCTAGCGCGGCTTGATAAAACAGACCCTAAGTGCAGTATTCTGCACATAGCACTGGATAAAGATAGGACTAATATTTATGCAGTCTTATGCGGTAACCTTGTTCTGTTAAGTGCTGAATATCAGCACTTAACCGGCTAAGTGCCGACTGTACCCCAGAATGCCCACATGATAGCTGGTTTTTAGTTCAGAGCTCACTGGTTATTTTCAGTGGCACTAACTAGTTAATGGTTAGTGCAGCAGGCTTTGATCCTGGCAACCTGGGTTCAATTCCCACTACAGCTCCTTGTGACCTTGGGCAAGTCACTTAACTCTCCATTGCCCCAGGTAGTGAAATTTAGATTGTGAGCCCTCTAGGGACAGAGATACTACTACTACTACTATTTAGCATTTCTATAGCGCTACAAGGCATACACAGCACTGTACAAACATAGAAAAAAGACAGTCCCTGCTCAAAGAGCTTACAATCTAATAGACAAAAATAAAGTAAGCAAATCAAATCAATTAATGTGTACAGGAAGGAGGAGAGGAGGGTAGGTGGAGGCGAGTGGTTACAAGTGGTTACGAGTCAAAAGCAATGTTAAAGAGGTGGGCTTTCAGTCTAGATTTAAAGGTGGCCAAGGATGGGGCAAGATGTAGGGGCTCAGGAAGTTTATTCCAGGCGTAGGGTGCAGCGAGACAGAAGGCGCAAAGTCTGGAGATGGCAGTAGTGGAGAAGGGAACAGATAAGAAGGATTTATCCATGGAGCGGAGTGCACGGGAAGGGGTGTAGGGAAGGACAAGTGTGGAGAGATACTGGGGAGCAGCAGAGTGAGTACATTTATAGGTTAGTAGAAGAAGTTTGAACAGGATGCGAAAACGGATAGGGAGCCAGTGAAGGGTCTTGAGGAGAGGGGTAGTATGAGTAAAGCGACCCTGGCGGAAGACGAGACGGGCAGCAGAGTTTTGAACCGATTGGAGAGGGGAGAGGTGACTAAGTGGGAGGCCAGCAAGAAGCAGATTGCAGTAGTCTAAGTGAGAGGTGACAAGGGTGTGGATGAGGGTTTTGGTAGAGTGCTCAGAAAGAAAGGGGCGGATTTTACGGATGTAAAGAAAGAAACGACAGGTCTTGGTGGTCTGCTGGATATGAGCAGAGAAGGAGAGAGAAGAGTCAAAGATGACCCCAAGGTTTCGAGCCGAGGAGACAGGGAGAATGAGAGAGCCATCAACAGAAATAGAAAACGGGGGGAGTGGGGAGGTGGGTTTGGGGGGAAAAATGAGAAGCTCGGTTTTGGTCATGTTTAATTTCAGGTGGCGTTGAGACATCCAGACAGCAATGTCAGACAAGCACACTGAAACTTTGGTTTGGATGCAAGGTGAGATATCGGGGTAGAAAGGTAGATTTGGGAGTCATCAGCATAGAGATGGTAGGAAAAGCCATGGGATGAGATTAATGAACCAAGGGAAGAAGTGTAGATAGAAAAGAGGAGGAGACCAAGAACAGAACCCTGAGGTACGCTGACAGGCAGAGGGATAGAAGTAGAAGATGATCCACTAGTGAACACTGAAGGTGCGGAGGGAAAGGTAGGAAGAGAACCAAGAAAGGACAGAGCCCTGGAATCCAAGTGAGGACAGGATATCGAGGAGTATGCTGTGATCGACAGCAGCGTAAAGATCAAGAAGAATGAGGATGGAATAAAGACCTCTGGATTTAGCCAGTAATAGGTTAGTACCTGCGTATAATGTGTACAGCGCTGCGTATGTCTGGTACCATCATAAAAATGATTTTTTTTTTTAAGGCTAAGGTGCCCTTTTACTAAAGGGTTGGCGCACAGCAACGGGCGTGCTGCGCACTAATCAGGAACTACCACAGGAACCTGGTAATAGTTCCCACCCCCAGCACGCGCCATTTCCGACGCTACAGTAATTTTTTAGATTTTTGTAGCACCAGAGCATAACCGCCAGGGTAGCGTGGGGGCCCTTACTGCCATCTCAATGGTTGCTGGTAAGGGCTCCCCATCAAAATGGCAGTGTGGTACGGCCATCTCTTTTTCATAGAAATGGACAGCCTTTTAGATACTGGGCCCAATATTCAAAGTGATTTAACCAGGCAGAAGAGATTCCTGCTTAGTTAAATAGCTTCTGACTGCCTAAGTGATGATATTCAACAGCACTTAATCAGACAGTGCAGCTGAATATCCTTAAAGATGGCCCCTGTCCGGTTAGTGCTAGGGAGGTCAATGGGTGGAACTTGAGCAGAGCATTAGAGGAGCCAGTTAGTGGTGTAAGAGGAGCAGTTACAGTTGCAGCAACTTCTGTGGCACACTACATGAAGGGACGGCCAATTATATATAATGATAGCGCTCTGTTATCAGGATTTATAGGCTTTGCCCCTTTATAAGTGAATCTAAGTTCCTAGCTCCAAAAATCATTGACAAACAACTGACACAAGGCCCAGATATAAAACAATAAATGCTGATTTATTTATAAGAAAGTAAAACAACAAGAATGGAACAAGAATAACTAGTATATAAGACTTATGTGTAAATGCGAGGCCACTCAGAATGAAGTAATAGACTAAGAGAGGAATTCATCAAGTAACATTAGGGCCTTCGCATGGGCTTTAGGGCTTTAACATGCATTAAGGGAATCAAGGCAAGCTAAATGCTAAGAAGACCATTTTATACCTATGGGCTTCTTATCATTTAGTGCACGTTAATCCCTTGACACGTGTTAAAGCCCAAATGCCCTTGCAAAGGCCCTTTCGCTACTTGATGAATTTTCCCCTAAGATTCATATCAACAATGTATCACTCATACTCCCTAGACCCATACATTGGACCACCTGCTTATTATCCACTAGTACAACAGAGCTTGTGTTTATATAACTGTCTCTCTTTGTTAAATTGTACAGCGCTGCGTAACCCTAGTAGCGCTCTAGAAATGTTAAGTAGTAGTAGTAGTAGTATATAACCTGTCCTTGTAGTGAATTTCTCCTGCCTCTGTGATGCCGGTGCAGGTCAGCAGATGAACAGCTGGCTGGGCATGTTTTGAAGTGTCCCTCACCGAAGCAATGAGTAGGGAGGAGAAGAGTACAGGAGTATAGTAGAGTTCATATGCTGGACGGATCTCGAGGTGATGATGTTACCCTGACCTTGGATCTCAAGAAGGTCTCTGTTATATGGTTCTGACAAGGGGATAGTCCCCAAAGATAAAGTAAACAATTCGTTTTGTTCTGGACATTCTTATTTCACAAACCACAAGAATGTCCATTTTGGTTTTTTTTTTACAACTATTTGAGAGGAGGAGTCAAGATGGCGGCCTGACTGCTGGAGCTCTGTTTCTTACTTAAACTATTCTCTTTTTTTTTTTTATTTAATGCCGCATACTAAGAGAAAAAAGGTCAAATGCCACTGACCAGAACTTCGTCCCCGATCCAACAAACTCTCCATCGATACAAAACTGGTTTGTTGAGCCCTGCTGTTAGAGTCGACGGAGGAGCGTCGGCACTACAGGGGATTGAAACATCACTATCTCCTCCGGATCTTAATCCACCACCATGTCCTGCGGGGAACCTGAGAGGTTTAGAGGAAAGCCTAGTTGAATCGGAAGTTGGTATCGTCGAAGCCTTGAGTGGCACTACTCTACCCCAGGCCACAGATGAAGTGATTGTGAAGCATAAATCTCCCTTGGTGCCAACGTTAGAAACTATTTGGAGAGCGATACAAGAAGTTGAAGCTTTAATTTTATCTATTGACAATGTTAAACAAGAATCATTTAATCAAATTTCTCAATTGCAATCAGAGGTCTCAAATACAAGAACAACTACTGACTTTTGGTTAAGGATAAACTTATGACATCACGTAAAATAGAACAAATAAAAAATTTTAATCGACGGTTAAATTTGAGACTGTTGAATTTTCCGATGTCGGAAGGAATGAATGCGTCAGACTTCTTTATCTAACAGAGATTCTTCGATTCCCTCCCGAGGCTATTCCTCCATTAAATAAAGTCTATTATCTTCCTCAAATACCGTAACGTGGAGCGGGACTCGAGACTCTGGAACATTTGCCTTTAGAAAATGTTCCTGATTTAGAAGTTCATGATATCACTGCTTTACTTGAACAATCAATATCAGAAGTTAAAATACGAAGAACTTTAATTGCATCATTTGTATTTGAGCAAGACTTAAGTGCAGTATTAAAGCTGTACTTTAAGAACTCGACAAAGATTTCTGCAGTTCTAGAATTTGGATATATCCTTACGTTACAAAAACAACACAAGATAGAAGGAAAAAATTTCTAGCTTTCAGAGAAGAGACTAAGACACTCGGAGCAACATTTCTATTGGCCTATCCATGTAAATGTCTTATAAGATACTTGGGTAACAAATATGTATTTTTTTGAACCAGAACAACTTCAAACCTTTTTGGAAATGAAAAGAATAACCAAATAGATTCTAAGTTTGATTGATAACTGATTAAGAATTTGAATAAGATGGAAAATTCAGGCTAGACATTTTCTTTTTACATTTTTCTTTTTACATTTTTCTTTATAATTAATGATCTCCTCATCTGTAATACTCCCCCCTCCTTTTTCTTTCTTTTTTATTAGTGGTCTAAGAAAGAGAGCATATGAATAATCTGTGATGGATATTTTCTTATATTCTGATTTTCTCTGTATTGCAGTTTGCAAGTTAATCTTGTAATGTTAAAATAAATATCAATAAAATTAAAAAAAAAGAATGTCCATTTTGCATCATTCTGGAAAGTTCTCAGACCCAGGTACCAAAGTGTCTAGGGTAAGTTAACCAGCGATCCTTATCTCTGCACAAGAAGTTCTGGGCACAGTGTTTGAGAGATGGATGCATCAGTAAATAGGCCACAAGCAGTTTCTTGCTGAGGTGCAGACCTTGTGAACGCACACACATAAACAGAAGAAATACCAATCTCCATACCAAAAGAAGCAAAAAAACCCAAACAGTAGAGATGACCAGAAAAGTCAATGGTGTACAGCTGAGTTTCATTAAATATCTTCCAAAATGACTTGACATGGGCCGTGTTTCAGCTGTATGACTTGCATCAGGAGTCTATTCACACAGATCTGATTGTAGACTATCAAACACCACAATGACTTTGAAGATCCAAAACCTAACAATTATCAGTCAATGATCCATTTCCTGTTATTTAATTCTGAAAATAGTTCCTGTATAACTCAGAAATTGCATCAAAGAACTCAACTACATAGCCAGCATGCTATTATATATACATCAACAGAATCTCATTTGACTCAAAATTTTGACAGATTAAGTAGAGGAATTAATCATGTTAGAACACTGTGCAAACATTAATGAGGAAACAATCAGTAACAGAGAAAGAAGAGAAAGAAATATTTCCAAACTTAAAGTAAAAAGAAATCTGTTCCTATTAGAAGTAAATATTTAAAGCCTATCAGAATGAAAAAAGTTTAATTTTAAAGTTCTCAAAATGTCAGTTCAGTTAATTTTCTAATGCATACTGTGCATGGTAACCATTTATTTCCTCATTCAGTCCTTGAGAGTGAAGAGTATGAAGTTTACAAATCTAGTATTGCTCGCAGTATGCAAACTGGTACTCCCGATTACCTCCCACGATCAAAGGTAGAGTAATATATATGATCCTCCGTCTTATATCACCTACACTGTTATTAAGAATCAAATTGGCAATGAGTGGAGCCACATCTGCACCAGAGTTAATACGGCTTCTATGCTCATTTAAATGTAATTGGATCTCTCTCTCTCTTTGTGTATCCAATATACACTTTAGGGCAGGGGCATGTGATAGTATAAATCACAAACAATAAATTGCAAGTATTATCTTGTTTTGAAGTAATTTTACAACATACCTTAGGAAGGTCCAGGATAGGTCTTCGATTGTAGACATACTCCAGGTGCAATGCTCACATTTTCTATGAAGTGTTGTAGTGAAACTTTTGAGAAAATGTTGGCCCTTAATATCTAGGCATTCGGGGCTTCTTTTACAAAGCTGCACTAGTGATTCCCCCGCGGCAAATGAGAGGAAGCCCATAGGCCATGCAGGATCATCCCTAGCATACCATTGGGGCAGTAACATATGCAGATGGTGGGGTTGTTAGTAAATCCTAAGACGTGACCCTCCATGTAACATTGCACTAAACTAGAGCAGCAACAATGATTGAGGGAAGAGGGAGGGGAACATGAGGGTATGTCAAAAGTATCTTTGAGATTTCTTCCCAGGAAACCACTAGAAACACATATAGACATTAATGGTATACATCTTTGAAAAGATAGCTCTTCAGGTCTGTTTTGAATTTGTCAAGTGATATCTGCAGATGGAAAGAAATGGGGAGACAGCTCCAAAGTTGGGGCCCTTGCATGCTAAAAATAGCGTGTCTGGTGTGCTCATGGGTTATTTATTTGTGGCTGGGTACTACTAATTGATTGTGCTGTGCAGATCTGAGAGTTCTCTCTGGGCAGTAAGGAATGAGGTGGCAGAAGAGATAAAGGAGCCCACGAATATCAGTTCATGCTCTTACTCCCTGGTAGAGGTATTGGTAACCACAGAGAGGTCAGCCGACAATCAATGCACAACACACAAATATATCCTCCACATATGAGGAATTTCTCCATTTGAAGACATTGCCTTTTTGTCCCAAGGAAACACATTCAGAGATAGAACCAATGATGTCATAATCTGGATTGCCCCCACTCATCAAGTAATATAGGAAGCAATGAAGACCAATGAGGGCACTGTTTAATTTTTAAAAAGCAGATATTCCACATTGTTACTACAGGGTCAAGATACATAACACCAAGACTAAGCAGCATTATAAGTGTGTCAACTTTAATGCGCATTAACCATGTAAGCACATTAACCATGTACATGCCTACAATATCCCTATAGGTGCCTACATTAGTAAGTGTAGGTGCACTAAAAACACTAATGCACCTTAGAAAACAGGGCCCCAAGTGACTAATCAAGATATGGCCAGCTAAATTTAAATATCTGCTACTTTAGCCAGCTAACTAGGATGTACTATCTGTGTAAAATGTATGCACGCATGCCTAAACCTGTGAAAGTGATTTCTAATTTCTAGTGTATGTGGCGTAATCATCATTTTTATGGTGTCCAGTCTGCCCCACCAAGATGATTTAAATGGCGACCATCTAGAAGTCATTTCAGTAATACATTTCAGTAAATAGACAATATTTTGGTTAACAGATTCTTACAAAGAGGTACAAAACATAGTAACATGAGTAACATAGTAGATGACAGCAGAAAAAGACCTGTATGGTCCATCCAGTCTACCCAACAAGATAAACTCATATGTGCTACTTTTTGTGTATAACTTACCTTGATTTGTATCTGTCATTTTCAGGGCATAGACCTTATAAGTCTGCCCAGCACTATCCCCGCCTCCCAACCACCAGCCGCCCCCCCACCGGCTATGCCACCCAATCTCAGCTAAGCTTCTGAGGATTCATTCCCTCGGAACAGGATTCCTTTATGTTTATCCCATGCATGTTTGAATTCTGTTACCGTTTTCCTCTCCACCACCTCCCATGAGAGGGCATTCCAAGCATCCACCACTCTCTCCGTGAAAAAGTACTTCCTGACATTTTTCTTGAGTCTGCCCCCCTTCAATCTCATTTCATGCCCTCTAGTTCTACCTCCTTCCCATCTCCGGAAAAGGTTCATTTGCGGATTAATACCTTTCAAATATTTGAACGTCTTTATCATATCACCCCTGTGAACACCTTATATTTGACAAATGTAGGAAAGCAGAAGCAAATCACAAGAAAGAGACAGCAATTGAGGCAGATAAAAGAGTAAAAATGAACAAGAAAAGATGGTCTTGGGGTGGGGAGTGCATATTTTGGATGGGATTGGAAAATGCCACATTTAAACTGTTTTTTCAACTCTACAAGTTTTATTTTATTTTCCTTGCAAAATCTACCTGACCCAAAAAATAGGTACAGAAGTTCGCTGTCATTTTCTAACCATGGCAAGTTGCAAAGGGAAAATATTGTACATGTGTACTTTTTCTATGAACCTTGTTGCAGAGTTATGTGCAAAAGCAACTACTACACACAGTTACTTAGGAGCTCATTTTCAAAAGAGAAAAACATCTAAAAAGTGGCATAAAGCAGCATTTGGACGTTTTTCTCACATATAGTTGCCCCCTGCACACATAAAGGCTATTGTAGTGCTCTACAGTGGGGGAAATGTGGTTTGGGTGGCTTTGGAGGGCTCAGGGGACAAGTTAAGAGAGCAAAGTGAAATGTATATCTGGGAGCATTTTTATGAAGTGCTCAGAAGTACCCTCTAGGGTGCCCCATTGCTTTCCTAGGATGTCTGGGGGACCAATCTACTAAAAATGCTGGTTCCTCCTCTATCCCAATGGTATGAATCTCTACATTTTGCACTCATTTCGCAAAACAAAAGAGTACTGTACCCAACTGTACACCACTACAGTAGCCCTTAGGCCTGCAGTAAGTATTTTGTGGTTTTTGGGGTGCTCACATCCATAACAAGTGTACTAGTTAGAGTGGGAAATGGACCTGTGTCCTCTTCTCTACAGTCTACTACACCGAACACTAGGCTACTCCAGGGACCTGCTTGCTCTTCTCCAGATATAATGGCCATTATATCTGCAGCTGTCATAGAGCCTGGTATGTTCTGTTACTTTCACCTCTTACGGCGGTGGGAGGGAGTCAATGACCACTGGGGCATTAAGGAGGGTTATGTTTTTATCCTTCCAGTAGTCATACGGTCAGTTTGGGCACCTTCTTGGCATTTAGTCATTATTGAAACAGGTCTAGCCAAAAGCATCCTTTTTTTCCCCATGCATGTTTGTACAATGTTCCATTATTGAAGAAAATCATAAGCCTGCCATGGTCCTGCCCAAAACACACCTTCAACACACCTACTTGAGAGTTGGATGAACTGTATAGATAAACATGTTAAAGGTGAGTTTCAAAAATAGCAATTTGGATGTTTTTGCGAAAAAAACATCTGTTGCTTTATGCCAGTTTTTTGGACATTTTTCTGCTTCAAAAATGACTCCCTTAATCTGTTTATTCTTAGCATTTACTCAGCTGCCTTTCAGAAATACAGCCATCAAAGTGGTTTACAATAAAATGATAAACCACAAATAAAAATAACAACATGAAATTGAAGGATATCTAGATTGGAAAACATTTTGACATGTGCTGGTCCTTTATCACAATAGTCATCTTGTAGTGCAGTTTGGAGAAGGAAAGTGGTTTTTTAATGTAATAGGAGATATGAGTGCTGGTATTTCCCTATTACATCATTTTTTTTTTATTAAATAGGAGTACATTTATGTTGCATTATATTCAAATGATTTAAATGGGGGCAATCATTTTGATGATTCTACTAAAATTTGCTCAGATAAATGTTTCCATTTTTCTACATTAGACCATTTTACATGGGAGAAGTGGTAACAACGCTTATACATAGAGTTATAATGTAGTCCATGGATTGGGCTTAGATGTAGCCTGGCTCCAAATGCCTCATCTTAAAGTCTAATTTGCTGCTGTTTAGCCTTTCAAACAACCTCTGCTAACTCTTTAGTGTATAAACCACATTCTAAAAATTTGCCCAGCCTTTTCTCCAGACTCAGATGAATTGACCCTAAATTACTAAATAGAAGAAAGATTGCAGGTGGCTTTCTACTTAGCAGTGTATCCAGCATTAAAATTATATAAACTACTATTAATCATCCTGACAATAAAATTATAAGTTCTTATAAGGAGCTTAACATATCACTAGATATGTTGGTAAAGATCAGTATATTAAAATACTATAGTCTAATTGCCATAAAATAAGCTTATAACTCTAGATATATACTGCAGCTATGCCAATAATTAGCATTTATCAGACAGAAAATGTAATCTTTTATTCATTATGTCTTAAATTAATTTTACTTTTAATTAACTTTTAGACAACTGGAAAAATAAACAGTCACAACATTTACATTAAGGGACAAATATTTTTTCTTTCAACAATGAAAGTGGCAAATAGGTTGAAAGTATGTTTCCTGCTAGGAAGTACTGAATCTTTTGGAGGTTACTGGATCAAGAAAAGTATCAATGCATGCTATTACACATGAAAAAAAAATTGAAGGGGTCAATATTCAAACCAATTTAACTGGCCAAAAATAGCTCCTGGCTGGTTAAATCACTTTGGGAGGGGGGGGGGGGGGGGAGGGCTATCCACCATTATTCAGCAGCACTTAACCAGTCAGTGATGCTGAATATCACCACAGATCGCTAAACTGAAAGTCGGCTATTTTGCGGGAGGTCTGAGGGCGGAGTTAAGTGCTGATATTCTAATATATGTCTAAGTTTAGCAGTTAAATTGGACACCATAAAAGTCAGTCCTAACTTTATGTGCTATCACTTTTGCGGTTAAGTGTTGAATATCGCACGTAACCACATAAGAGGTAGCTGACTGCATAAACCTGGATTTTCAGTGCCGGTGCCTGTACATGGTCCTACATTGAATATCCAGTAATAATGCTGGCAGCCCTGCATGCATCCTTCCTGTTGCTGATCTCGGCACCGATTCAAAATGGCCGCCAAGAGTTGAAGTCTTGCAAGGTCATTTCAACTCTCGGCGGCCATTTTGAATTGGCACCGCAATCAGCAACAGGAAGGATGCATGCAGGGCAGCGCTCCGGGCAGGAAAGAGGGGGCTCTTTCCTGCCCCGAAGGCAGAAGAGGTCACTAGACCACCAGGGCAGTAGTATGGGAGGAGAGGCTAGCATTCTGCCCATTTGTCCGCCCACCAGCCTGCCCGTTTCTCCAGAAATCCGGACAAACGGGCAGATTGGCAAAACCCACCCAGTTGCCCAGACATGCCCTCAAAAAGAGGACATGTCCGGGTAAATCCGGACATATGGGAACCCTATTAGAGGGGGAACTAGAAGGAAGCCATCGAACCACATTATCCGCTACCTGGAGGTTAACCATGCATCAACCAATATTCTGACCGGTACCTAGTTAGCCTATTTTCTGTCCTAAATTTATGTGGTTACCTACTTGGTTAGTGGACTGAATATCACTGCTAACTGACTAGGTCACTGCTCCACCCATACTCTGCCCCTTGCCTGTTCATAACCTCACAAGTTAGGGGATGGCCAGTTAGCGGGAATACCCTACTCATGTGCATCCCCTTTATATCTTCAACCTGTCCATGCCTCATGCAGCTGCCACTAGTGTGCTGTCTGGGAGAGGTAGGTATGTGTAGAATTCTAACAGCTCCAAATGTCACTGATAAAATGCACATTACTACCCTCTGTCTTTGCTAATTTTTCCTGTATCTTGTTCACGTGTTCACTTCTTCAGTACCCATGTCTGTTTTATCATTCCCACCTTAAGTAACTCCCTTAACCTTATTTGTCCTGTTTGTCTGTCTTGAATAGATTGTAAGCTCTGTTGAGCAAGTACTGTCTCTTACATGTTCAGTGTACAGTGCTGCATACGTCTAGAAGCACTGTAGAAATGATAAATAGTAGTAGTAGTAGTATCTGGGCATGCTACTTCTTATATAGACTGAGAATCACTGCCTACTAAGTTTTCTTGCAGGGAACTTGGTAATTAGAGCTAAGAGATGTAGAATCTTCTTAAATCCCACATTCTCAACACCTGAAGGGGCTGGTCATTAAAGACAATCATTTCCTCAATGAACTGTGTCACCACCTTGAAATCTGCTTGCCACGTTTCCTGGACAGTACTGCTGAACACCACCCATCTTTTTCCCAATGGGGAAGATAGGTGAACCCTGTTGTATTTTGCATTCTGATCTCCATTCTGATGATAAAGAGCCTGACATTTTTACCCAATAAGCCCTACTTCCCAAAAAAACCCAACATAGTCAAGAATTTGCAACAAAACGCTGTGATCCACAGTGTCACAAGCACTTGACATATCAAACCATAAGATAATGACCATTACTGGAACTAACCTCTTTTCTAAGTTGCTGTAACAGTGTCAGTACTAAATTTTAATCTAAATCTTTACTGTGAACCATGAAGAATTTCATAGGTATTAAGAAATTCCATTAATCGTTGTGTAACCATACCTTACATCACTTTATTCAAAACAGGAATGGAAGCCACAGGACACTAATTTGAAACCTCGCTTGTCTTAATATTAGGATTTGTAGATATTGGTGTAAGCAAAATAGCATTTTTCTTGCAGGGATATAAGCCTTGGGATAGGATAATATTCATATAGGACTAGATTCTATATATCATGCCTAAACATTTGGCACTGAAATGAAGTTCGCCTAACTTCAATCTATAAAACATGACTTAATTTAGGTGTACTTTATAGAATAAGCCTAAATTTCCATGCAGTGTATAGAATATGCCAAGCACCAGTCTGCATGACTTTTAGTCGCGGGCAGTTACGCAAGTAAAACCTGGTGTAAATCCCAACACCTAAATTCGGTGCAGACAGGGTGTATTCTATAACAACGTTCATAGATTTTAGAAACACCCATGACCCGCCCATGGCCATGCCTCCTTTTCAACTATGCAGCTTTGAATTTACGTGCAGCACATTATAGAATATAAGTACATAAGTATGTAAGTACATAAGTATTGCCATACTGGGAAAGACCAAAGGTCCATCGAGCCCAGCATCCTGTTTCCAACAGTGACCAATCCAGGCCACAAATACCCAGCAAGATCCCAAAAATGTACAAAACATTTTATACTGCTTATCCCAGAAATAGTGGATTTTCCCCAAGTCCATTTAATAACGGTCTATGGACTTTTCCTTTAGGAAGCCGTCCAAACCTTTTTTAAACTCCACTAAGCTAACCGCCTTTACCACATTCTCTGGCAACAAACTCCAGAGTTTAATTACTTGTTGAGTTCACATAAATTCTAATTAATGCCAATTAGTGTCAATAATTGCTTGTTAATTGGCAATTATCAGCACTGACTGGCTTGTTAACCAATTAGGCTGTGCACATTGTTATGGAATATACTTTAATTTCCATGCAGCACAATATATGGAATCTGGGGATATTGTGTAAGGCTGAATAAATTCCTCAGGAGCTGCTTTCAATAAATAATTAGGGCAAACATCCAGCACACAAGAAGCTGAAGAATACTTCTGTGAGCATAATTTAACAGAGAAATATGATAAAGGTGCAAAAGTCGACCAAACTTTATCACTCAGCGTTTCATCCTTTGCCAATAAAAGATTATCAATATGATCAAATACTTCACAAAAGGATGGTGGCAGAGATTGCTTAATATTAATAATCTTCTCTCTAAAATGTTGAGCCAATTCTTCTGCTAAAGAGGGAACTTAGTTTAAGATTATTAACTCCTGTGTATTAAGTAAATTATTTACCAAATAACCTTGTTGTATCTAAAAGGTCCCATTCGATATAAGAGTCATAGTACTTGGTCTTAGCTTGCTTAAATTTATGTTTATATTCCTGATCAGCTCTCCTCCAAGCTCCTTTATTAGTCTCTGTGGGGTCCTTTTACTTAGGTGCACTGAAAAATGGCCTGCGGTAGTGTAGACGCGTGTTTTGGGCGTACACAGGATCATTTTTAAGTGCACCTGCAAAAAAAATGCCTTTTTAAATTTTTGCCAAAAATGGACATGCAGCAAAATGAAAATTGCGGTGCGTGCATTTTGGGTTTGAGACCTTACCACCAGCTATTGACCTAGTGGTAAAGTCTCACTCGGTAACCAGGCGGTAATGACCTACGCGCATCAAATGCCACTTGGCACGCGTAGCTGACGCACACCAGAAAATAAAATATATTTTTAAGATGCGCTTAGCGGACGAGCACCAAAATTGAAATTACCGCAAGGGCCACGCGGTAGCCGGGCGGTAACTCAGAAATGGCATGTGTAGGCGCTTACGCGGCTTAGTAAAAGGGCCTCTGTATGATTCTTTATCTTCTCTCTAATCTCCTCCATGATCTTTTGGCTTGTAAAACAATAATTGTGTTATGTGAGAAATTGAAAAAAAAAATCAGAATATAGGAAAAGCATAAATACATCTAAGGTGTGTGAATAAGAGAGCATAAAGAAGGAGATAAATTAGTATCCAGTTATTACAACAGAAAGGAAATAGAAGCAAACTCTACTGCCCTTTCTAAGCTGCATTATACAGCAAACATGGGATTACCGCACAGTAGACAGTAGCGTGAGGCTGCACTACTGTCTCCTGTACTAAAAAGGCAGCCAATGCAGTAAAAATCCTGTGTTAATTGTCTAATGTAGGAGTGGGTGGGATCTGGGTGTGACATGGGAGGGTGGTGGTGTGTCTGGCCTTTGACAGCTAGCACACAGGTTAGTACCATTCACTGGCTGTCATGACTTCTGATAGCACAGTTCAACTTATCCCCACCTCAGAAGGACGTGGTAAGTGAAGCTGCATTACTGGCAGCCTAGCTGTGTACACAGGAAGTGCAGCAGTGCACTCTTTCACCAGTCCCACTCTTAGCCCCCCCTCCTCGAAAGCAGCCAATCCCATCCCTGCACCCTCGATCAACATAGGGAGAACATCTGCACTTTCGATGACCCTAGGAAGACTCCTCCACAACCTGATCACCAAAGAAGATTTGAAGAACCCTCCTCACCCCTGATCATCATAGAGAGACTTCCTCACATGCCAGATCACAATAGGCAGATTCCCCCACACCCCAATCACTATAGGAAGACTCCCCTGTACCTCTGCTCACCATAGGAAGATATTCCTCCAGCATCCCATCATACTAACCCCACTTTCTTCCATGAAAACCACACCACACCCAGGCCTACCCTCCTCCCACCTTCTTGATTACTCACCTGGGATTCAATATTGGTGGGCAGGGGAGGGTAAGTATGGATGGGGTTCAGGTTGGGGTTTTACTGGCAAGGGCATGGCTTTCCTGGCAGGAGGCAGGGTTAGTTTGTTGGTAGGATGGGGTTTTGGGGAGGGGGAAGGTTTTCCTATGGCGATTTGGAATGTGAAGAGTCTTCCTATGGGTCTTGGTATTACAGATTGGTCTTCCTATGGTGAGTTGGGGATGGGGTGTCTTATGTAAGAACATAAGAATAGCCATACAGGGTTAGACTAATGGCCTTCTAGCCCAGTATCCTGCCTCCAACTGTGGCCAATCCAGGTCACAAGTGCCTTGCAGAAACCCAATGAGTAGCAACGTTCCATGCTATGAATCCCGGGGCAAGCAGTGGCTTCCCTCATGTCCATCTTAATAACAAATTGGATTTTTCCTCCAGGAAAGTGTCCAAACCTTTTTAAAACCTAGGTGTGTGCAATGAGGGGGGAGGGTCTTCCCATGCTGATCAGGGGTATAAAGGGATCTTCTTATGGTGATCAGTCTGAAATTGAGGAAGTCTTCCTATGGTGGCCAGGGATATGGGGGGGGAGGGGGGTTAGGATCAACTGTTATTAAAGGGGGTCCAAGAGTGTGACTGAGGGGATTTAGGGGAGGAATGCAGAAAGGCAGGACAGCACTGTTTGATCAGACCTTTTTATATATTTCTTTATGGTTCACCCGGCACAGTGTTACATGCAGTGGCAGGTAGCACGGTTGCTCCCATGCTATCTGAAACTACACTGTATGGTGTGATAAGTATCTGCCATGCATGACAAATGCAGGGAAGATATTGGACACACCCCTTGTATTTACTCCACTGTTTTTGCAGTTACTGCACATTACTTTTTGTAGTAAACTTTCTTCATTATCTGAAGTTTGTGGGGCATACACAGATAACAGCTTTTTTTTGGAGTGTTATTGGGAAACCTGACACTTAGTATAGATTACTAAATGAATGGGACTCTTGCCATGATCCAGCATTAGCCAATGTAGTGTCAGAAGCAAATGTTCCCTCTTATCTGTAAATCCAAGCTCACAGCACCCAAATAATAACAGAACTAACTCCACAACCAAGAATTATAAAAATAAGTTGCTTATTTATTTACAATAGCAGCAAAGCTAATATGCAAAGAAGGCAAGAGTAAAGACACAGGAAGTCTTTCTTAGAAACAGCTCAGAGTAAACGCACATTACCCTATATGGAGTTCTAATTCCATCCACTAATCTAAACCCACAGCACTACACAAGAGTACATGGCAAAACATACAATCTAATGTAGGCATCCAGCATGGATTTAAACCTTAATATTGATGGTGAAAATTACTTGTTAGATCGTTCAGTGAAACTATTAGGTGTTATACTAGATGGTAAATTATCCATGGAAAATTGTTAACTCTCTTATAAAAAGTTCTTTTTTTATATGAGGAAATTAAAGAGCATTGGAAATATCTGCGGGAAGATCTGTTCCAACTCGTGATTCAATCTTTAGTCTTAAGTAAGTTGAATTACTGTAATATTGCTTACCTGGGTCTATCAAAACAATTGCCGAGGAGGATTCAAAAATTCAAAATGGGGCTGTCCGGCTGATTTTCTCCCTGAAGTCATTAAGGATTATACCTTATTTCATTAAGTTACATTGGCTTCTGGATGAGGGTAGAGTATTATTTAAAGCGGTATGTCTGATTTTTAAGATTGTATATGGTCTAGCCCCAGACAATATGATCTAATTTTTTGTAAAGCATCTGTATGTTATTCTTGAAATATAATGTATCATCCTAGAGTTTTTTGATCTAGTATGTTGGATTGTAATCTGCTGTGAACTATGTAGTTGGCTTTAGCAGGCTATAAGGAAATTAACTGTAACTATAAACTTACAGTAAATGTAAAACTTACTGCATTTTTAAAGGGTCTCTGTATGGCCATTATATCCTAGGTTCTTCTACTTCAGCATATTTATGGTGAGCAGGATATAGTGTACCTTTGTTTTGTATTGAAATTTCTCGGGTTGGTAAGGTAAGGGGGAAAGTAATCAATGTGGGCTACCATTAAGATGGGCTATTTTACTATTAACCCAGGTTATTAGTAACTAGGTCTGATTGTACAAAATGGGACCTGTGCTAAAATAGCACGAGCTAGTGGCAAAATAAGTCATCTTAATGGTAGCTCATGTTGATAACTCCCTTCCTGAATTAAAGAAGCTGGGCAATGCTTTACACATCTGATGATCTTCACAGTTCTTCCACTTTTACGAATAACTATTTTGTGTGACAAATGTAGCCAGTCACACTTCTGAAGCAATTAAATTCACCAACCCTTTTCTCATTTAAAATTGTTTTTTAAAACCTTATGTTCCGTCATCACGGTTACCATAAGGAAGATTTTTTTTTACTCAAGACTTTTTCACAAGCTGTTGTACAGTTGAAAAAAAGGCACCTGCTACTAATCTCTGCAGTAAATCTCATTTTGTCAGCCTTTATTTTAATTAGACAATTAAGCTATGAAGAGTTTCCATTCTAAAATGTGATGGTGTAGACTGGCTTGATTTGACTCACTTGTGGGAGTCTTCTTCATGTACGGAGGAAGATATGACATTTCAAATAATTATGTTCAGCTGGCAGCCACAACTACGCATGTTTTGCTTAAATATAAAATTGTTGATGAGCAGACAATTACAATTCTTCTGTGCTCCCACATGGTGCTTCTGGTATATGTTAGCCCCAAACACATGGGAACACTTAGATCGGAGTGAGAGCTAACTGCAATGAAATGTGTTTGCACACTGGGGATGCATCCACTTAATTTCATGATTCATTTTGCGTAAAAGACTTATTTAGTGTGATTTTACAAAGAAAAAAAAATCTCCCTTGAGTAGTGGGCTTTAAATACAAGAAATTTTCCCAGTGTGAAAATATTAAGATACATGGGGCTACAAGTGAATCAGAAACGCTAGCTCTAGACATTTTAAAATATGTTTCCCAAATGGTTTTGATTAATAAGAGAGCAAAAGTTCAAATTAGAACAGCAAGAAGACTGAAAACTATGTTTGACATGCTATTATGCCTAATTTGTTTATGTCAGTGTTATAAAGAAAGATCATAGACAGTCAACCACAACAGTCCTTATGAGCTTAATTACAAGCTTCTTGTGACATTTTACAAATTGTTTGTCAATCTGTGTGTTCTGGGCTACTGAATGCTGATGCTGAGGTCGGTTGACCTTATCATTGTTGCCCTTGTCATGCCAGAATTTAATTACATCACAGAAAGACATTCATTTATATGGAGAATAAAAAAATGTCTGCCCATTATCCACTACTATTAATCATTTCTATAGCACTACTAGAGATACACAGCACTGTACACATTATATGCAGGTAATTTCTCTGTCCCTAGAGGGCTCACAATCTAAATTTTTGTACCTGGGGCAATAGAGGGTTATATGACTTGCCCAAGATCAAAAGGAACTGCAGTGGGAATTGAACCCAGGTTGCTGGGATCAAAGCCCACTGCACTAACCATTAACAGGCTTATTTTCGAAAGAGAAGGATGCCTATCTTTTGACACAAATCGGGAGATGGGCGTCCTTCTCCCAGGGTTGCCCAAATCGGCATAATCGAAAGCCGATTTTGGGCATCCCCAACTGCTTTCCTTCGAGGGGATGACCAAAGTTCCCGGGGGCATGTCGGAGGAGTAGCGAAGGCGGGTCTTGGATGTGCCTAACACATGGGCATGCTTGACCCATAATCGAAAAAAAAGGGCGTCCCTGACAAGCACTTGGACGAATTTACTTGGTCCTTTTTTTCTTACAACCAAGCCACAAAAAGGTGCCCGAACTGACCAGATGACCACCGGAGGGAATCGAGGATGACCTCCCCTTATCCCCCAGTGGTCACTAACCCCCTCCCACCCTAAAATAAAAATGTTTAAAATATTTTTTGCCAGCCTCTATGCCAGCCTCAAATGTCATACTCAGGTCCATCGCAGCAGTATGCAGGTCCCTGGAGCAGTTTTAATGGGTGCAGTGCACTTCATATAGGCGGACCCAGGCCAATCCCCCCCCCCTACTTGTTACACTTCACAACCCACCAGAAACCCACTGTACCCACATCTAGGTGCCCTCCTTCACCCCTTAAGGGCTATGGTAGTGGTGTACAGTTGTGGGGAGTGGGTTTTGGGGGGGGGGGGTTGAGGGGCTCAGCACACACAATAAGGGAGCTATGCACCTGGGAGCAATTTCTGAAGTCCACTACAGTGCCCCCTAGGGTGCCCGGTTGGTGTCCTGGCATGTGAGGGGGACCAGTGCACTATGAATGCTGGCTCCTCCCATGACCAAAAGGCTTGTATTTGGTCGTTTCTGAGATGGGCATCCTCAGCTTCCATTATTGCCGAAAACCAGAAACGACCAAGTCTAAGGACGACCATCTCTAAGGTCGACCTAAATTTCCAGATTTGGGTGTACCCGACCGTATTATCGAAACGAAAGATGGACGCCCATCTTGTTTCAATAATATGGGTTTCCCCGCCCCTTCACGGGGATGTCCTGCGAGGACGTCCTCAGAAAAACTTGGGCGTCCCTTTCGATTATGCCCCTCTAAGCCACTTCTTAAAGGACTGTGCTCTAATTTCACTAGGAACCAATGGGCAGATGTACTAAAACAGATTAGGGCATTTATTATGCATTAAAACAATTTACCATTTTACCCCTTGCTATACCTACTAACCATTTATCACATTTCTTAGGGGGCACACACAGTAACACAGTTTCCAGCAAAATGTACTAAAGTGTGATACATGGAGGGGCATAATCGACCGCGAACGCCCATCTCCTTGGGCGTCTATGTCCGAGAACGGGTACATGAAGGGGTGGGACAGACCGTATTTTTGAATAAAATGGGCGTCCATCGTTCATTTCGAAAATACGGTTTGTACGGACCAAAATGCCATGGATTTAGTCGTTTGTGAGCTTGGCGTTTGTTTTTTTTAGCGATAATGGAAAATAAAAATGCCCAGCTCAGAAACATCCTAATCCAAGCCATTTGGTCGTGGGAGGGGCCAGGATTCGTAGTACACTCGCCCCCCTGACATGCCAGGACACCAACTGGACACCCTAGAGGTCAGTGCGGTGGACTTCAGAAAATGCTCCCACATGCATAGCTCCCTTACCATGGGTGCTGAGCCCCCAACTCCCTCCCCCAAAACCCACTAACCACAAATGTACAACACTACCATAGCTCTTAGGGGTGAATGGGGCACCTACATGTAGGTACAGTGGGTTTTGGAGGCCTCCCATTTACCAGCACAAGTGTTACAGGTAGGGGGGATGGGCCTGGGTCCGCCTGCCTGAAGTGCACTGCGGTACCCACTAAAAGTGTTCCAGGGACCTGCATACACGCAGGCCTCTAGGACTTGTTGCTGCTGTATAATCTTGGCACACCAGTTGACACCTGAAGACTAATCTCCTGGAAAAAGTCCTTTATTTGAATAAGCACGTTTACTCACAGTTAACTGCAGATCAGAGGTTGTGCCCCACTGGCAAAGAGTCTTCCTGATACTGAGATTAGCAGTAGGTCAGAGCTGGCAGAATGCTGTAGAATGCCCTCTTTCAGCAACATTCAAGGGAAGAACTAAGTGCTGTAACGTGGCTAACACATGAAAAGGATCTAAAACTGTATTACAAATATGGCCACTACCTCATGGACTACTGGAAACAAAACAGGGCACACTGACCCAGTAAGCAGGGGGGAAAAGCACCATGGGAGTAGAGCCTATCAACTACCAACATCGTGAGCATGTAACACAAGCTAGTGGAATCACGGAGCCCAATACCCTACACCCACCACAATACATTGCTGATGTGACTCTGCAGTGCGCATAACAGAAAAGGTGTCACACTCACCTGAGAGCCACATCAGAACCAGGGAAAGGCTGTCAGAGGATAGAACACATTCTGCTGTCATGGAGGTGGGTACGGCCTTTGAGGCTGGCATACAGGCTGGGGAAAAAAGTTTGTAAAGTGGGTTTATGTTGGTGGGAGGGGATTAGTGACCACTGGGGGAGTCAGGGGAGGTGATTTCCGATTCCCTTCGGTGGTCATCTGGTCAGTTGGGGCACTTTTTTGGGACTTGGACATGAAAAAAAAGGGTCCAAATAAAGCGGACCAAATTCTCGTCCAAAACGCCCTTCTTGTTTCAATTATCAGCTAAAGACGCCCATCTCTCCTCGGCCAATAACCACGCCCCAGTACCACCTTCACCACGCCTCCGACACGCCCCCGTCAACTTTCCTGCGATGGAATGCAGTTGAAGACGACCAAAATCGGCTTTCGATTATACCGATTTGGTCGCACACGGGAGAAAGACGCCCATCTCCCGATTTGGGTCGAAATATGGGCGTCTTTCTCTTTCGAAAATAAGCTGGTTGGTGTGGCTTTAAACGTGCTGCAAATAATGAGTGATGATGCTCTGAATTCAAACTTTATTGACTATGGTGAAGCACACCACACCATTTGGCTGAGCTCAGTGATATTTGCAAAAACATCGGTGTGTACACTGCTACTTTAAAGGTGCATAAGGTACTCACTAAAAGAATTATTAGAAGAAATGGTAACAAAATGCCCAAGTCCCTCCTTCTTCCTGAAACAGCTTTAAGGTAAATACTTCTTTAACTCCTTCTGAAAACATTTCTTCTCTGAAACTCCACTATGTAAAAAAAATAAATTGTTTAATGTATATTTCTTAATGATACCTCCTATATGAAGTTTTTAGTTTAAGTCCATGTATAGAATACATATAGACATTCAGATGCAACACAGGGAACACATATTTTATAATGGCATCTGTACATAAATTCTGTAATAAAAATGCTAGCATAAGTTGACAGAAATGCGCATATATATATAGACATGCCCACTTACGCCAGGTCTAAGACAGACATAAATTGGTGTGACTCAGTGTGGCATTTACACACCTAACTTACAGTATTCTGTAACTTGCGTGCAGAAGTGGGAGACACACCCATATCTCATCATGCTCCTCCCATGTGTGCACCCCCCTTGCATTTATGCACTAAGATAGTGGTTTTTAGTGCAAGGCCTGGGGGCCAATGGCAGCCCCTGGAGACCTCTGTGGTGGCCCCATCATCGTTATATTTCTTCTTCTGCTACTGTCTGATTTTATACACAAGCACAGGACAGAAAGGGTGGAGTGGATGAGGGGGGAAAGAACCACTTATTTGAATAAAAGGCATTTCCTTATAGACAAAGAGAATGCATTTGGAAACTCACACCTCGTTGAAAAGTTTGAAGGTGGTGGTGTGGATGGATGTCTTTGACACACATTGGTAAGCAGTGTTGCGGATCTGCGTAGGCAATTATTTGATAGCTCTCCTACAGCTCATTAGAATCTAAAGTGGTCCCAACTTAAAAATTAGTGAAGACCACTGCACTATGGCAATTGAGTGTATATGATATTGAATACTGATCTCTCACTTCCTCATGTGTGTGTATGGTCCATGCATGTATATGCTAGTTTTCCATAATTTACATACAATAAATGACACCTAATTTTAGGTGCCTTGTTATAGAATGATGGGATTGGGATCTAATGTTCACAATGTTAGTTTTAAAGGAAGTGACAACATTTATGTGCTGATTATATGCATAAATGTTTGCAATAATGGCATTCATATGTGTATGTGTGCATATATGTGCATACCGGTCAATATTCTACTTAAGCTCTATTCTGTAAATACCTGCTTAACTTACATGTTCAAGAGGACATACACATGGGCTGAGTTTGGACAACTCATACTTATACCATACTAATAAGTTACATGTGTATCTTTGTATTTTGGCACTACCACTTGGGTGTTGGCACCCAATTATTGATGGTTAAGAGCTCATTAGCTAATTAATTTGCATGCACTATGTATAGAATCCAGGGATAGTGCGCACTCTTTCAGAAAGAGTGCACCTTCTTTGTACTTAGGACTAAATTCTATAAATCATGTCAAAAGGTAGGCACAAAAAGAAAATAGCACTTGACGCTATTCTATAAAAGGTATTAGATGTCATTTATAGAATAGTGCGAAGTGTTGGAATCTGCTTTTACACGTGAGCATTTACACCAACTGAATTCTGATGTAAATCCTCATGCCTAAATTAGTCATGGATTCCCCTTATTCTATAACAATGTGCATAAATTGTGGGAACATCCTGATCCACCCATGACCCTTTCATGCCCATGCCCCCTTTTTGGACTCACAGCTAAAGGTGCAAGCTGAGTGGTATCCAAAGCCCTGCTTGCTGAAAATATAAGAAAAGTATCCAATATCCAAAGCACTTCTTGCCAAAAGTACAAGCCAAATAGAAACCTTTTTACTAATAAGAAAACATCAGTCTCTGCTTTTCATAGGCCTCCTTTGTTTCTAGGTCCTCTTCAGTCCCTTCTTTTCCTGAACCGCCTTGGTTCTGGGTCTTCTTAGCAGGTCCCTCTCTCTCTCAGGGTGACATTACTCTACTTCCGGGACACCCTTCAGGGCCACCCCAAATAAGTCCAGGGGGGTTTCAGTTCTCCCTTCTAGGCCCTGAGAGCCACTGGGTCCAGTACCCCTTCTCTTAGGATTTTAAATTAGTCCAATCTTCCAAATATTCAATATATGCAAATGAGTATGCAGATTAGCATTTAAGTTAATATTTCTTGTTCTCAGTTTCTCAGCATTCTCTCCACTGCCTTTTACAAATGGTTTAGTCTACCCCTGCCACCTCCCATGTAATCTTTGCCACAGGACTTCCACCAACCCAAGCAGGGGTTTACCCTACGTATGGTAGTATAGACTAAACCCAAATGGTCTTCCTATAGTCAGCTGGAAGTACCTCATGCCTCCCAGAATTACAAAATAATGATACTACAACTTTGGGTTATGCCAAATGTGGGAGATGCAGTGTGTGTAAACACTCTTTGAAGATATCCACATTTATATATTCTCAAACCAGTTAGGAATACAAACTTAACCACACATCCAACTGAACCAATGTTAATGTTATTTGCATTATTGTGTGTCCATGTAAATTATTATATATTGATAAAACAACAAGGATGGTTAAAATAAGAATTATAGAACATCAACCCCTCTGATGGCACATTGGAAGACAGCAATACATACAATAGAAGATATGAAGTTTTTTATCTTCAAAAAGTTCAAAAGTAACTGGCGGAGGAGAAATATAGACCAAAAACTTCTCATAGTAGAATAGAGACTGTTCTAACACTCTTATTCCCTCTGGTTTAAATGCAGATATTGATTATACCTCTTTCTTGTAAATTATGACACACCATATATTTACTTATGAGGAGCTCATTTTCGAAAGAAAAGGACGTCCATATTTTGACATAAATCAGAAGATGGACGTCCTTCTCACAGGGACGTTCATATCAATATAATTGAAACCTGATTTAGGACATCTCCAACTGCACTCCGTGGCAAGGACGGCCAAAGTTCAAAGGGGCGTGTTGGTGGATTAGCAAAGGTGGGACTTGGCCTACAAACATTTAAAGACCTAATACTGAAAATAGGATATACACCATATACACAATAGGATATACACAATGAAAAACATGCATTATTGTAATGCTAAATGTATTTATTTATTTGGACTTTGCTCACTCCTTTTTCAGTAGTAGCTCAAGGTGAGTTACATTCAGGTACATAAGGTACTTTCCCTGTCCCTGTTGGGCACACAATCTAATTTTATACCTGAGGCAATGGAAGAGTTTTATTTTATCAGAAATATATTTCAAAGATTCAGCAGACATACTCTGAAAATATGAGTCAGAACTTAATAACCTTGCTCAGATGTAAATGTGTGCTAATGGAACACTGGCATTTTTATTTTTGTCTTTTTAAGATTTTGAAGCAAACGTTTGCATTCAAATTATACTGCCCATCAAAACACATTTCAGAATTTACCCTACAGTAGAAAGTATAACTTAAATCAACATCTTTTCTTAACATACAATACATATTTAAAATTAGCTTCAGCAAAACATTGCTAGTACTACCTTTAGCATGAAAATACTAATAATAGTCCTCATAAAAATCGGGGCCAACAATATAACAAGACCAATAAATCGGATCAGTGAGTAAAATAAAACGGTAGCACAATGGTATATGACACAGTATACATTCCATTTAAGAATACATTTTAAGAAGCACTTGGGTACATTCTACAATATTAAAAGAATGTGCCAAACCCACACCGTTAAAAAAAAAAAAAAAAGTGTTTATGTGCCTCAGATCCCTTCTGGCTCTATTCACAGCAAACAATTGCTACTTTAAACCAAGCATAGTTTCTCAGATATCAGAGGTACATCTTTTTCAAGAAAAAAACAGCACAGACTACCTTCTGAATCAGAGTGCTTCTGCTTTCAAAGAACACCATCAAAATACAAACAAACCCCTTAGAGAGCCCCCCACCCCCCATGTCTACTGATACAGGCTGCCCAAGCGGAAGCCTATGGTTAACACAAATTAGAGCAGCCTAAAGTGTGTAGCCAGAGCTCACTAAGTAAAACTGTCATTTTACCGCCTTCTTCACTGTGCCAAATGACTGTTTAAAAGTGTAAAACCTGTAAAATGACAAACAGGCTTTACTTTGCTATCATCTGTTTTTTTCACAACCGAAACTCTCAAATGTGCAGAAAGTAGTAGGTAGGGATGTCAGATCTTACCTTGTTGAAGAGGAGTGATCATCTACCAGAAAGAAGAAGGTGGCTACTAGAGAATGATGCGGGGACAAAGTTTCTCCCCTTCCTAGTGAGCTCTGTCCCCATCCCCGCCCTGTTCCCGTGAGCTCTGTCTGATCCCTTCTGCAGAAGCCTCAAACAGTTATGATCTTATATTTAAATCTTTATTAAAATATAAAAAGAAACAATATTCTGTACAAGTGTTGTTTTATAAATCACAACCAATATAGAACAATAATTAACAAAGAAAACTGTCTTTTCTCCCCCCTCACAAATATCCCTTCTACTTTTGGGAAAACTGAACAAGCCAAAATACTACAGAATGCTACATAGAAACGTCATGCTAACAGAATACCTCAGTCACACTCACAGAACCAAATACATAATAGCTGATCAAAAAATGATAAACAGATATTAAACCAAAACCCCAAGAAGCCACATCAAAGGAATTGAAAGAGATGCATTTCCTCCTATACTGTGCAAAATGTAAAGGTCACACATACCAGGGATAGTGTTAGGGGAGTGCAACTAGGACAACTGCCCCCTGGCCAGAGAAAGCCCTAAGCCTGCTGAAAGCTGAAGGCAATATAGCATGGTAGTGGGCTTTGGGGTCCCCTCCAAAATTTTTACATGAGCCCTAGCCACATCTAACACCAGCTATGGCAGGATACACATTTCAAATCTTATATATTCTGATCACAAAATAGAAAATAACATTTGTTTCTCTACCTTTTGTTGTCTGGTCATTTCATTTTTCAATTCATGTTGATTCCAGGCTCTGCTTTTGTTTCCTTCTGCTTTCTCAGCTCACTCCCAGGGTCTCCTGCCCATTCAATGTTTATTCTTTCTCCATGCTCACCATCCATCTTCCATGTCTGTGTAGCTATCTTACCCCATGTTCAGCATCTCCCTTCTCTGTGTCCCCTATACTTCCTTGTCCAGCATCTCCCCTAGGACCATCTCCCACCATTTATCATCACTACTCTATTTCCCTATCCCCTCCCCCCCCCCCCCCCCCCCGTGTTCAGTCATCACTCCTCTGTGTCCCTATGCCCCCCACAAGTCCAGCATTTCCCTTCTATATTCCTATTCTCCCCCATGACTAGCATCATCCCTCTGTGTCCATATACCCACTACCATATCTGGCATTGCCCCTTCTATATCCATATACCATTCACATACAGCATCTTACCCTCCCTCCCTTCCTTCCTTTCCTCCAGTGCTGCCTCTGCCCCCTTCAGCTCCAGCCCTCCCTCCTACACTGTCCCCCTCAGCTCCAGCCCTCCCTCCTACACTGCCCCCCTCAGATCCAGCACTCCCTCTCTCTAGCACTGCCCCCCTCAGTTCCAGTCCTCCCTCCAGCACTGTCCCCCATCAATTCCATCCCTCCCTCTCTCCAGCACTGCCCCCTCATTTCCAGTCCCCCTTCCAGCAATGCCTCATTCCCCTGCTTGAGTCCGGCATTCCTTTTGCTACAAAGATGCCCCACAGGTAATCTTGGTGTTTTTTTTTAACATAGGAGCAAGACATTTTACTGCTCTCACCTGGTGGTAAAACGTTTTGCTCCTTCTCCCGTGGTAAATGCAGCGATTTCTTTTTACCGAAAGTCCCTGTGTCATTTTCTAGTGGCTACCCTGCAGGAGCAATTTTCTAGGTCTTTGAATTTTATGGCTTTGGTTTGCAGCTGCTACCATAGGGACTCCATCACTGTCGCAGCTTCTGCATCCTCAACGGTGAATACTCACATCTCCCACTCCCCAGTTCTCCAGGAAGTGCCTGCCAAAAGTACTTCCAAATTAGTCATCTGTCCTGAAAGTTGGGAAAGACGCAGGTCAAAGCGTCAACCACTGCAGTGATAAGCTTGCTCCCCATCAACCACTGCCATTGTACTCCCGAGACTTGGCTTTTTTACCAGATTTTTTGTTAGGCTTTGCGTTCATCGCAGCTCCAGATTGGGTAAGCTATTTGTCCATAAGCCAGATAGTGCAGAAGATATCACAAGAACCAAAGGTAAGGTCCAAATGTATAGTAATTAAAGATGTAGGCCAGGAGGCTCAGGAGCAGAAAGAAGCACATTGCCTGCTCCTACTGCATCACATGACTCTGTATGGATGATTTAAATGACCAAAGTAATCTTTTCAACTTTCAACAAAATCGGAGATGATGCTGCCCAGTATCTGTATCTATGAGAAATGGCAATAAAATTAGATGCTAAAAGTTGTATTCAATTCTGGCCACCGCATCTCAAAAAAGATATAGTTGAATTAGAAAAGGTACAGAAAAGGGTAACGAAAATGATAAAGAGCTTGGAGAAGAGACGGCTGAGGGGATATATGATAGAGGTCTATAAAATAATGTAATTTGCATTCTTATTTCTATATGAAAATTCAATAAAAATTTCTGGAAAAATTTTTAAAAAAAAATAACCAGTGGAGTGAAACAGGTAGACGTGAATCATTTGTTTACTCTTTCAAAAAATATTAGGACTAGGGGGCATGTGAGGAAGCTGCAAAGTAGTAAATTTAATACAAATCGGAGAAAATGTTTCTTCACTCAACGTGTAATTCAACTGTGGAACTGGTTGCCAAAGAATGCGGTAAAGACGGTTAGCTTTGCGGGGTTTAAAAAGGGTCTGGAAAGCTTCCTAAAGGAAAGGTTCATAGACTATTAAATTGACTTGGGAAAAATCCACTGCTTATTTCTGGAATAAGCAGCATAAAATGTATTGAGTTTTCTGGGATCTTGCCAGGTATTTGTGACCTGGATTGGCCACTGTTGGAAACAGGATGCTGGGCCTGATGGACCTTTCGTCTGTCCCAGTGTGGCATACTTATGTACTTATCTTGCCATTCAAGCACCTCGAGAATTTTACCACGAGCATAGCCATCACACAATGTTTCTGTTTCAAGGTCCTAAACTTTGGAATTCCCTGCCTACTCACCTAAGACAGATTTCTTCTTCCCCCCTTTAAAAAGAGCTCTAAACTCTTCTTTCTCAAGATGCTGATATCTAATTCCTCTTCTAATTGAGCTACAGATACCTGGAACTCAGACTCCTTACCTTTTGTTCTTTCCTCTTTACCCCTCTTTCCCTTCTTTTTTTGTAGTTCCACCCTGACCCCTTTTGTTTCATGTTTGTTCGATATGTCAGTTTCTCTTGCTCTTTCTGTTTTTAGATTGTACGCCACCCAGATGGCCTGCTATTGGGCAGGATAGAACATTTTAATAAACTTGAAACGTGTGGCTTGGAAGACTTGATATGAGAATTGCGAGAACACGTAATAACTTAGGGCATTGAGGAGGTGTGGCGGACCCAAGATATTTAAGTCCATCTCTATTTGGGTGTCTACCTTTCATATATGTATGAGCATGGTAGTTGAAAAGGAATGTGATCTATGCCCTTATCTGATAAGATATCTTGACACTATAACAAAGGCCTATAAGAAATATAGTGGGAGGGCCTGGTTAAATTACAACATTAAGTTTCGTAAGAGTATGGCAGAAGACCCTTCAATATCTTGAAGACGTGGAGGGGCATTTTCGAACGGGATGTCCAAGTTGCGATTTGGATGTCCTTGCAAAACGGCAAAATCCAGGGGTGGGGAAACCCGTATTTTCGAAACAAGATGGACGTCCATCTTTCGTTTTGAAAATACCGTCAGAGACGTCCAAATCCTTAAATGTGGATGTCCCTAGACATAGACGTTTCTGACTTTAAGCGATTTTTGAAACCAAAGACGTCCATGTCAAAAACATCCTAATGCAAGCCATTTGAATGTAGGAGGAGCCAGCATTTGTAGTGCACTGGTCCCCCTGACATGCCAGGACACCAACCGGGCACCCTAGGGGGCACTGCAGTGGACTTCATAAATTACTCCCAGGTACTTAGCTCCCTTACCTTGTGTTCTGAGTCCCACGACCTCCCCCCCCCCCCAAAACCCACTACCCCAACTGTACACCACTATCATAGCCCTTATGGGTGAAGGGGGGCAGCTACATTTGGGTACAGTAGGTTTGCAGTGGGATTTGGAGGGCTCGCTGTTTCCTCCACAAACGTAACAGGTAGGGGGGATGGGGCTGGGTTCACCTGTCTGAAGAGCACTGCACCCACTAAAACTATTCCAGGGACCTGCATGCGCTGTCATGGACCTAAGTATGACATCTGAGGCTGGCACGACATATTTTAAAGATGTTTTTTGAGGGTAGGAGGGGGTTAGAGACCACTGGGAGAGTAACGGGAGGTCATTCCCAATCCCCTCCAGTGGCCATCTGGTCATTTCGGGTGCCTTTTTGTACCTTATTTGTAAAAAAAACAGGTCTGGGTGAAAACATCCAAGTGTGCGTCAAGGACGTCCTTGTTTTTTTCGATTATGGGTCAAGGACGTCCAAGTGTTAGGCACGCCCAAGTCCCACCTTCACTGTGCATCTGACAAGCCCCCTTGAACTTTGGCCGTCCTTGCGACAGACTGCAGTTGGAGACATCCAAAATCGGGTTTTGATTATACCGATTTGGACATCCCTGGGAGAAGGATGTCCATCTTCTAATTTATGTCGAAAGATGGACGTCCTTCTCTTTCAAAAATGAGCCCAGTAGGGTTGTAGATCTATAATTAGATGAAATGTCCTCCTTAAGTACTACTACTACTACTATTTAGCATTTCTATAGCACTACAAGGCGTACGCTATAGCCTACAGCCTTTTGCCTTTAGCCCTGATAGATTTCCATCCTCAAACCATTACAATTTCAGGCCCAACAACCCACCTAGGAAAAGGATATGAAGGCAATTTAATAGCAATCACTGTACATGGAACCCCTTGCAAATTTAGACACACTTGTTCCAGTTGCGGCAATGTACACCCTGCCTCCCAGTGTAGATCACATAGAGACAGACGCTCAAACATAAAGAATGCCACCCATCCACACAAACAGCCAAGCAGCAAAAGCAATTGACATAGCTGCACCCAGGCCCACACAGACACTCTCCTCAAGTTGATGCACTCTACAGAATTATAGTCTTTTTTGAACAGTACTATTTCTTGCCATTATATTAGAGAGTTCTTTTTGTAATACTATATCTAATACTCTCTTCTCCTTGTGTTGGTATATATAATTTATTTATAATGACATTTTTATCCTGCATTATCTCAAACAGTTCAGGTTCTATGTGCTTGCAATCCAACCAATTTAGTACATACATATTATAGCTATAAATTTTCTGATAAAGGAAAAATGTTGAGTAAATCTTCTACATACAGCCACATCAACCTTTACAAAAATTATTTATGAATTATTTTACAAGTTTGTATTGTGTAACAAACATCAAATTATAAGCAGTTATACAGGACAAAGTTTGAAACAGCATTTTGCATAAAAATGGTTATTCCTGTCTTCCATTATCTTGTTGCAGGAGCTTTTTGAAAAGAAAAGTTTTTAATCATTTCTGAAAGCAGCTGTAATCATGTACAGATCTAACAGCCCTTGGAAGAAGATTCCACCAGTTAGTACACTGATAGGAGAAGTCAGCAGAGAGGACTGTTTTGTAAACAATCTTTTAGAATTAGGATGAGGGAGAATTAGGAATTTTCTGCATCCAGGGATGGAATTACACATGCTCGATGTGGTCCCATTGTAGTCCCAGACGAGCTCTGTATGCTTTTTGGGGGTTTCTGCCAGGTACTTTGTGTTTCTGCCAAGTACTTGTGACTTAGCTTGGCCACTGTTGGGAAAACAGGATACTGGGCTAGATGACCCATTGGTCTGACCCAGTATGGCTACTCTGTGTTCTTATGTTCACCACTCATTTACAACCATGCTTTGCTACAAAGTTACTTTTTTTTTTTCGTCCATGAATTAATAAATCATTTGGCTTCCATGGACATCTACTGTTGCTTATTCAGTTTAAGTCATTTAATTATGGTTCACATGCAAGTTAAGGTTATTTGCTTCATTGCATAGTCATGTGTTCAAGTATAATATGTTTTCATGCTTGTATATCTGTTACTATGTCAAATTATTGTTTGAAGCTGGTTTACCTTATTCTATGCTACCCTTTCATTAAGCCTAAATGTGTAAATGTAATCAGCACAGTTTCACCAACTTATGAAACCTTGTTAATTGCATTTATTGTGATTGAGCAAACACACATTGTTGTGGTTTAGCTAGTGTTTCAAGCTCCTTTTTTGAGCTGAACCCCTAGCAAGAGGGATCTGTGAGAGCAAAAAGATCCTGCATAAAACACTATATATACAGCACTATATGCTAACATAGCATTGTTCAGCACTCCCAACCTGAACTTTAAAATACAGACTTTAGCTAATTTCATCTTTCACTGCTGAAGCCTGTTACTAAGGCCTATGAATATGTATGTTGTAGGCAAAAAGCCTTGCAATACAAAAACAATTTGACTGCCAACCGGCTAGTCAAGGACTCCTGGAAATCCCCTTGGTGGCCAAGCTGACATAATGGCTAGAGGAGCAGAGTGACAAAAGGTTGTTATTGGATAATACACTCTCTCCAAATCAATATTGGAATGTCCCAGGCCTATTATTCCAGACGTAGTGGCACCTTTGCACTCCAGAAAGGCACTTGTTTACCTGAAACACTGACCTCATGGTTAAAGTGCCCTTTACTGTGGTGCCAGTGGGACAATATTGTGGCCCCTAGAGCCACAGCATTTAGATACAAACAAGTATTTGTGCATCAACAGCAAGGCCAAGAATATATGTCATCAACGTAGCTGCAGCTGGGTCTTTCCTATAAGAGGGGCTGCAAGGTTGTTGTTGGATTCCCATTTGGAGTGTGGCTCTTCTCCACATCTATGTGACCATGTAAGGACATCCACATCTACTGGACATCTGCAGGAGGCCTGTATAATCTATCAGAGTCATATGTTTCCCACATACCTTTTATGTAGTGCTGTGGGTTTATAGTAACAGACCACATTAGGAGCCTTAGGAAAATGTGTGTTTACTCTTTGCTGTTCTCATAATAAAATTACTGCTGTTTCATGACTTGCATTTCATCCTGTTCTTCCTGCTGCTGTAAATGTGAACAAGTACAAGGTGATGCATGTGGGAAAAAAGAACCTGAATTATAGTTACGTCATGCAAGGTTCCACGTTAGAGTTATGGACCAAGAAAGGGATCTGGGTGTTGTCGTTGTTAATACACTGAAACCTTCTGCTCAGTGTGCTGCTGCGGCTAGGAAAGCGAATAGAATGTTGGGTATTATTAGGAAAGGTATGGAGAACAGATGTGAGGATGTTATAATGCCGTTGTATCGCTCCATGGTGTGACCGCACCTTGAGTATTGTTACATCCCTCACCTGAGTTGCGGCCCGCACGGCCGATTCACCGCCGAGCCTCATCCCGGCAACGATAGCCAGCCATGCGGGCTGTCGATGGCAGTCTTGTGGGGTCCAGTTCTGATGGCCGGCTATGTCACTTCGGCCGTGGGCACAGGTCCAGCTGACTGATTGGACGGCCATCGTGCGGTGGCCGGCCAGGCTGGCCACGCGGTCTGGCGGCGTTCCGGAAGCCACGCCGGTTTCCGGTGCCGGTAGCTTGCATGGCCTGGTTGCACGAGATTGGGCGCCTTTTCTGAGGTTCCACCTTCTTCCCTTGCAGGCACTAATCTGGAGCGTTCTCTGCAGGTGCCCGTGGTTACTGCTGATGCGGGGACTACTTAAGGCCGGCAGTTCCCTGTACACCTTGCTTCGGCTTCTATGCTTACAGAGGTTTGGTGCTCATCTCGTGCGCTCCATTGTTTGACTTGCCTATCGTTACCTGACCCTTGCACTGGACCTGATACTTCTTGCTTTGCTGCCTGCCCTGACCCTTGGACTGAACCTGGTACTTGTTGCTTTGCTGCCTGCCCTGATTTCAAACTGCCAGCAAGTATTAGAAATCTTTCTTTTGCCAAGTGTTTCAGAGCTCCTTCCATCCCCCACCCCATCTCAGCTCACCTGGTTTTTTTTTCTGCAGCCATTTTAAAAACACAAGTGTGTTTTCTGTGGAGAGCTGTGTTGCTGGTCTCTGGCTGGGAGAAACTCAGGTAAGACTTGTGCTGGCTATATTTGTGGCTTTTCCTACCCTATAACTGTGCACATCTCTACCTACTATCCTTGCCTTCCCCTTGTCCCAATCAGCTTTGTAGAAAAGAGGCTTAATAAAGGCCTAAAATAGGTTTTACAGCAAACACATTCCACAAGTTTAGGTTTAAACCCACCCACCCCAAGACTGACACCTCCTAAATCCCTTTTCTAACTACACTACTTATCACAACTTAACTCCACCCAAATTACAACTGTCTCAAATTGCTGAGGAGTAAAGTTAATCTTGCAACACTGTCAAGCCCCATCATAAAATACCTATTCATACCCATTCCAACAAATCAGGATGACTTTTATTCTCTGTAATAATTGTGGAGCTTTAGTTTCAAGGCCAATCATCTGGAAACTTAAGGCTTGTCCTATCTGTAATCAGCTCGCTAGTTTAAAACAAGAGCTCAGTAAATTAAAGCAGGAATTAGATGCACTTAAAGCAACTTCTAAGACTGCACAAAATCAAACCAAATTCATACCACTACCTCAAAGGATAAAACCACCTAAGAATAGATGGTTCACAGTAGGCTCAGGCAGACTTCATCACGTGACACAGAGGCATACACCCTCACAAGTGTTACCCCTACAGAATTCTTTTGCTCCATTAAAGCACTGTGAGATTCCTAAAAATAGAACTGAGCCAGAAGAAACAGCAAAAGCAAAAGAAATTAAGGTGGAACAAAAAGATATGGAGGGACCCAAAGACAAAAAATACACCAAAATATCAAATGTTAAAACACATACCAGGAAATGTAAATGGAAAGTGATGACCACAAATGCTCGCAGTCTTTGCAACAAAGTTCATGACCTTCAAGCCCTGATGTTGGAGGCAGACTTAGACATTGTTGCAATCACAGAGACATGGCTCAATGGTTCCCATGAATGGGATGCAAACATACCAGGCTATAATCTATTTAGGAAGGATAGAGAGGGTCGTAAAGGTGGAGGAGTAGCTCTATATGTGAGAAATGATATCACAGCAACTGAAATGACAGGGACCTGGGGTAAAGAAGAAGCGATATGGATCACCTTAAAAAGAGAGGATAGAACCTCTGTCTGTGTGGGTGTTGTCTACAGACCTCCAACACAATTGGAAGAATTAGATAAAGACCTGATTGCAGATATTCAAAAGTTGGGAAAGAAGAGAGAGGTGCTGTTGCTGGGAGATTTCAATCTGCCGGATGTAGATTGGAAGGTTCCGTCAGCGGAATCGGAAAGAAGTAGAGAGATTGTGGATGCTTTCCAAAGTGTTTTGCTCAGACAAATGGTCATGGAACCCATGAGGGAAGGAGCAACGCTGGATCTGGTGCTCACAAATGCGGATAGCATGTCAAATGTCCGAGTGGGTGCCCACCTGGGCAGCAGTGACCATCAAACGGTTTGGTTTGATATGACGGCTGAAGAGGAGGGTGGCCACTCAAAACTCAAAGTCCTGGATTTCAAGCATGCTGACTTTAGTCAAATGGGGGAATACCTAAGGAAGGAGCTGATGGGCTGGGAGGACGTACGAGAAGTGGAAGGACAGTGGTCCAGGCTGAAAGAAGCTATAAATAGGAAAGTAAATAAAAGCAAGAGAAAAAGGAATGCTATGGTTCTCCAAGCAAGTGGCTGAGAAAATAAAGGCTAAAGAGTTGGCGTTCCAGAAATACAGAAAAACTCAAGACGAGGAACACGGGGAGGAATACCGGAGGAAACTGAAAGAAGCCAAGAGAGAGGTACGTCTGGCGAAAGCACAAGCGGAAGAACAAATGGCTAGAAAGGTAAGGAGGGGTGACAAAAATTTCTTCAGGTATATTAGTGAAAGGAGAATGACTAAAAAGGGAATTGTGAGACTAAAATATACTGCAAACCGCTATGTAGATAATGATGAAGAAAAGGCAAATTTGCTAAATAGATACTTTTGTTCTGTTTTTACTGAAGAAAATCCGGGAGAAGGACCACGATGGACTGGCAAAAGTTCATTTGAGAATGGAGTGGATATAGCACCATTCACGGAAGAGAGTGTGTATCAACAACTAGAAAAACTAAAGGTGGACAAAGCCATGGGACCGGATGGGATCCACCCCAGGATATTGAGAGAGCTCAGAGAGGTTCTGGCAGGTCCTCTTAAAGATTTGTTTAATAAATCCTTAGAAATGGGAGAGGTTCTGAGGGATTGGAGAACGGCGGAGGTGGTCCCTCTTCACAAAAGTGGTGATAGGGAAGAAGCTGGAAACTACAGGCCGGTAAGCCTCACTTCGATTATTGGAAAAGTAATGGAAGCGATGCTGAAGGAAAGGATAGTGAATTTCCTGGAAGAAAATGAGTTGCAAGATCCGAGACAACATGGTTTTACCAAAGGGAAATCGTGCCAAACAAATCTTATTGAATTCTTTGATTGGGTGACTGGAGAATTGAACCGTGGACGTGCTATAGATGTAATCTACTTAGATTTCAGCAAGGCTTTTGACACGGTTCCCCACAGGAAGCTTTTAAATAAACTGGATGGGCTGAAGATAGGACCCAAAGTGGTGAACTAGATTAGGAACTGGTTGACAGACAGGCGCCAGAGGGTGGTGGTGAATGGAGTTCGCTCGGAGGAGGGAAAGGTAAGTAGTGGAGTGCCTCAGGGATCGGTGCTGGGGCTGATTCTGTTCAATATATTTGTGAGTGACATTGCCGAAGGGTTAGAAGGTAAAGTTTGCCTATTTTCAGATGATACTAAGATTTGTAACACAGTGGACACCGCAGAGGGAGTGGAAAACATGAAAAAGGATCTGAAAAAGCTAGAAGAATGGTCAAAGGTTTGGCAATTAAAATTCAATGCGAAGAAATGCAAAGTGATGCACTTAGGGAGTAGAAATCCAAGAGAGGCGTATGTGTTAGGCAGTGAGAGTCTGCTAGGTACGGATGGAGAGAGGGATCTTGGGGTGATAGTATCTGAGGATCTGAAGGCGATGAAACAGTGTGACAAGGCGCTGGCCATAGCTAGAAGGTTACTAGGCTGTATAGAGAGAGGTGTGAGCAGCAGAAGAAAAGAGGTGTTGATGCCCCTGTACAAGTCGTTGGTGAGGCCCCACCTGGAGTATTGTGTTCAGTTTTGGAGGCCGTATCTTGCTAAGGATGTAAAAAGAATTGAAGCGGTGCAAAGAAAAGCTATGAGGATGGTATGGGATTTGCGTTACAAGATGTATGAGGAGAGACTTGCGGACCTGAACATGTATACCCTGGAGGAAAGGAGGAACAGGGGTGATATGATACAGACGTTCAAATATTTGAAAGGTATTAATCCGCAAACAAACCTCTTCCGGAGATGGGAAGGCGGTAGAACAAGAGGGCATGAAATGAGATTGAAGGGGGGCAGACTCAAGAAGAATGTCAGGAAGTATTTTTTCACGGAGAGGGTGGTGGATGCTTGGAATGCCCTCCCATGGGAGGTGGTGGAGATGAAAACAGTAATGGAATTCAAACATGAGTGGGATAAACATAAAGGAATCCTGTGCAGAAGGAAGGGATCCTCAGGAGCTTAGCCTAGAATGGGTGGCAGAGCTGGTGGTTGGGAGGCGGGGCTAGTGCTGGGCAGACTTATATGGTCTGTGCCGGGGCTGGTGGTTGGGCAGTGGGGATAGTGCTGGGCAGACTTATACGGTCTGTGCCAGAGCTGGTGGTGGGAGGCAGGGATAGTGCTGGGCAGACTTATACGGTCTGTGCCAGAGCTGGTAGTGGGAGGCGGGGATAGGGCTGGACAGACCTACTGTATATGGTCTATGCCCTGAAGAGGACAGTACAAATAAAAAAGTAGCACATATGAATTTATCTTCTTGGGCAGACTGGATGGACCGTGCAGGTCTTTTTCTGCCGTCATCTACTATATTACTAAGTTACTATGACCCTTGGACTGAACCTGGCACTTGTTGCTTGCTGCCTGCCCTGATCTCTGGAGTGTACCGATGGCTTACCCTTTGAGTTTTCGCCCACCTTGCTTCTAGCCTGGTCTGGGCTGCCAAACCCCGTCCGGTTCCCGAAGTCCTGGTGGCCACCTGCACCTGGGGGCTCAACCCCTGGGGAATGGTTGTCGCTTCCCAGATGAAGCTAGGGGTTGTCCGGCTGCCTGACCGAGCATGGCGCGATTCTACACACCGTGCTCAGTCGGGGCACAAGAGCTCACCGCCCAAGTCACAACAGGATCATAACAATTATTGTGTTGAATTCTGGTCACCGCATTTCAAGAAAGATATAGTGGAAATGGAAAAGGTGCAGCGAAGGGCGACAAAAATGATAGCGGGTATGGGACGACTTCCCTATGAAGAAAGACTAAGGAGGCTAGGGCTTTTCAGCTTGGAGAAGAGACGGCTGAGGGGAGACATGATAGAGGTATATAAAATAATGAGTGGAGTGGAACAGGTGGATGTGAAGTGTCTGTTCACGCTTTCCAAAAATACTAGGACTAGGGGACGTGCGATTAAACTACAGTGTAGTAAATTTAAAACAAATAGGAGAAACTTTTTCTTCACCCAAAGCATAATTAAACTCTGGAATTCATTGCCGGAGAACGTAGTGAAGGCGGTTAGCTTGGCAGAGTTTTAAAAGGGGTTAGACGGTTTCCTAAAGGATAAGTCCATAGACCGCTACTAAATGGACTTGGGGAAAAATCCACAATTTCGGGAATAACTTGTATAAAATGTTTGTACGTTTGGGTAGCTTGCCAGGTGCCTTTGACCTGGATTGGCCACTGCCGGGGACAGGATGCTGGGCTCGATGGACCTTTGGTCTTTTCCCAGTATGGCATTACTTATGTACTTAAATAAATGAGCACTCTATTTTTATAATATCCTTGGTGTGAAGTTAGTTCTTTCATTGTTTGGGCATTATGAGCTTAGATCTAGGGATAAATGGGAACATTTGTTTCTGACATGGTATCCCCTAATAAGAGAGCTTGGCAAAGTGCTTTTCTTTTGCTAATTTATACTATCAGGCTTCCCTAATAACACCGCAGAAGGATGATATCTGTGTATGCCCCACAGACTGGTAAATTCCCAAGTGTGGTATATAATGTCCTTAAGATTTTGTTTGTTTGAATAATATAAAGGCATGCCTCACTAAAACAGTGATTTTAGATATGTGTTGCCAGTAGCCCTCACTGTTTCACTGCAGATGGAATATACACATTACCAAAAACAATTTGAACTGAGATACACATTTTGTTTCACACTATTTTTTTTAAGGAATGACATTTGTTTTTTTAGCATGTTGCAAGAAACACATTTGTCCTTTTTATGTTTTTAGATTCTTTGATTTCTTATGCCATTAGTTATGCTTATATGCATGGTCATTTTTATAGTGTGCAATTTTGTTTATAGTTAGTGCACATAAAACTTTGCCTGGACCCTTACACTTTACATGTTTTGATGTGCTGATTTTTTATGTATTGTATGTTAATTATATGATTTCATGTACCCCTGAGGCAGCCCTTGTCGGGCAAAACATGGACCACTCTGGGGAAAATCTTTAATAAAGAACTGTATTTTATTGGCTTTCCATTTGGGATCTGTTCTTTTTCGACTCATCTCTACCATCTGCTCTGGGAGATTGTTCCATAAATTCTCTACTCTATATCTAAAGAAATATTGCTCTTCATTCCTGATTCTCCTTCCCATTGAAAAAGGCCTTACTCCTGTGTGTTTATACCATTTAAATGACTAACAAATTTCCCCACCTCGGCTCCAGGGTATAGCTGTTTAGATTTTTAAGTCTGTCCTCATATGCTTTATATTGAAGATCATTAATCATTTTAGTAGCAGCCCCCTGGATCATCTCCTTCCAGTCTGAAGATTCAGCCTCCAAAAATACACACAGTACTCCAGATGAGATCTCACTAGAAACCTGTAAGGAAATGCATTATCATCTATGTTCATTCATTTCAAGTGACTTGTTGTTTCATAGGTTTTTTGCCCAAAACAACAGGGAAAAATTTTCCTACTGTAAATATGTGCACTCTTCCAGTGCTTTCAGAAGCATGCACATTCATTCCAAAAAGTGTGCACTAATAATGATGTTGCTCCCCAAATTAAAATAAATAAATAAAAATTGAACAAAGTGAAAATTCCATAAATGACACAGGAAACTAAACAAAATGAACATTTTGGGGTTGTATATCCTCAATATCACCTATTTTCGCTGCTGCCCATTCCTCTCCTATTGCATACAAACATTCTTCTGGATTTTACCATAACTTTAACTACCTATTTTGCCACCTTAAGATAATCAGAATACTATAATATTATAATGTTTTTGTATCCATCCATTGTACAACCATATCTTGAGTTTTGCATTCCTTTGGTTTGCAATCCACCACACTAGCCATTAGGCTACTCCTCCAGTCTTTTGAGTGTAGGTGCTCAAAGGCTCTGTAGCACTCACTCTCCATCCTTTCATTGCTACCTCCCTTCCTGCTACTGCCACTGCTGAAGTCCTTCCAAAATGAAGGGGCCACAATAGGAAGTAAAAAGAAAGGGAGGGAGTTTTGAGGGAAATGCTAGACCATAGGGGGAATAGGGAGAGAAGATAGGAGAGATGCTGGACCATGGGGTGGGAAGAGAGAAAGAAGAGAATTGGAAGAAACTGGACCACGAGAGCAGGGAATATGGAGGATGAGATGCTGGACATGAAGGATTTAGGAATAAGAAGAAAGAGAAGAAATGCTAGATATGGGCGGGGGTAGGGAAGAGGGACACAAGGAGAAGATGCTGGATATGGGGTTGGTGAATAGAGATAAAAGAGGGATGCTGGACATAGGAAGGGAATAAGAAATAGTTAAAATGTGTTTCAACATTAATATTCACTAACACCCTTAATGTATGTTTTCAATAATTAGGTCTCACTGCAAAAAATAGAATATGCAGTAAAATAATGTGTGTTAGGAACTCTCACTGTATGTTTTTACCTGATATAATGGAGATTAAATGACTTTCTCAAAGTTATATGAAATGTCTACAGTATTTGAGCCATGGCTTCCCTAGTTGTTAGCCCATTGCTTTAACCTCTTGGCTACTCCTCCACAACACAACCAGATGATATTTACAAAAAGAAAAACACACGGTACCAATGGGCCTGAAAACTCCTTGTATGGAAGGAAATTACCCTCAGAATGCATACAGTGCTCATTTCTATATGTATGATATTCATTATCAGGCCAGTTAAATCGCGTGTCCCCACCCTACCACCGATATTCAGTGGCATTAAACCGGGCAGTGCCGCTGAATATCACCTCTGACTGGCCACAAAAAAAGTGGGCCAGGGGTATGTTGGCGAGGAGCCGGAGCATATGCAGGTGCCAGTGATATTCAGCTGACACCCACAAAAGCTTAAATGGGTGAATTTAGAACAACTTCTTTTAACTTGATTTCAAGCATGGTATGCAGAAAATGAAAAGCTTTGTTTTTAAAGGATGCTCAAGTTTTAGTATATATTTTAGGAAAAAAAGTGCATGAATGCATAAGGTTATTAAGTTGGACCTGCAGAAAGCCATTGCTTATCCCTGGGTTCAAGTGGCTTGAAATCTTGCCACTTTTTAGGACTCTGTCAAGTATTTTTTAACATGTATTGGCCACTGTTGGCTCTTCCCAGAAAGGCAACTCTTATGTTCTTATGACCCAACAATGTCTACTGTTTTCATCTGGAACTTGCACTATGCACATGGGCTAAAGTCATGAGCAGTTCAAAGAAGATGGATGTCAGTGAAGGCAATATACAAATAAAGTGGAAAAAACTAATGTCTTTTATACTTCCATTGCATCAAAAATGTAGTAAATCTTTAGCAAAATAATATGCTATTTTGCACTACTGAACTACATTGTATGAAATAATGCTAAAAGTTGGATTTCTCTCTTATCTGTCAGATAGGCTGGCACATTTTGTAGTAAACTAGAAATTGGTTCATTGTTTTTGTATTAAATTTTGTTGCAGTGCCTAATGCAAACATGTTTCAGTAGAACAGTTTATGTCAGTGTGCATTGATCTCTTTTCAGTGGTAATACCAAGCTATTACAATTTTCCTGTACTTCAGTGCAGAAAAGCTTGAACAGATATATACTGTAGGGTTCAGAGCATTAATTCCAAGAAATGAAATATAATATAGTGGTGAGTGTTGCCTCATTCTTCAAGCAATGAATATGATGCTAGAATAGTTACAAAAGTAATCCATCAGATTCTTCTGTGTTGCTCACAATGGTGCGTATTGGATGTCCATGTTTTGGATGTCTAAAAATCAGCATTTAGCTGTCCATATTGCATGGACATCAAAATGCAAATTTTAGAAAGCCAGAATATGCACATCTGAAACTGCTGTATGTCCATATGGCAAGGAGAGTGGTCTATGATCTTGGTGTTTCTACCTTCTAGCAGTTCTTGTAGACAGAGGAGCATTTTTTGATGCTGACGCCATTCCATCCAGTAGCACAGGAGGACTGCTGTGGCCCAGCACCACTGTGATGCCCAATCCACTTCAGAAGTAGGTCCAGGTTGGGTGAGGGGAAGGGTAGTGCACTTTTTGGAAGGGCTTGGTTTGGTGTTCAGGGATCAATTCAATTCAAATGCAAATCAATTCTTGTATACCGTTAATATCCTCTTTCCGGGGTTCAGTGCAGTTTACATTCTAGGTGAGACAAAAGCAAATAGTGTTAGTGTGAGGTTTGAGAAACATTAGAGGCCAATGGATTAATGCATGAGACTAAAAACATTAAGGAAATGATAATGGGTAATACTAGGAGGTAGAAGTCATGATAGATTGATATGAAGCAGTCTTTGAGGAGAAAGGTTTTTAGCCTCTTCCTGAAGTTGAGGTAGCTGTTTTCTGTTCTGATGGGAATAAGTAAAGAGTTCCATATTTTGACTCCAAGGACGGGGAATAGAGAGCTGAAAATCTTCTGATTTCTAATTGTCTTTTGCAACGGTGTTGCTAGCATCAGTTGTTGATTCAGTCTATTAGACTGGAGCGAAACAACAACTGATGCTAGCAACAGGCAAATTGCAATCATGATTCCAAAGGCGGAGGAGGCAAGAGGGGGATTGGGACTGGAGAGTTGGATTGGGTGACAGCTTAGAGTATTATGAACATCTATGTTGTTATTTCACAACATAGACGTTCATGCGCTCTGAAAGGAACATCTACTGTATGTGGCCACATTATGACTGTCCATATTTTGGATGTTTGTATTTCAAAAATGAACAATCATGCTGCACGTAGCCAGGTACAGACATCCATTTCACATTTGATTTCAGAATAGGCTCTATGTCAGGAGATCCTGTTCTAAAATAGTACTGGAACTTCTGATGTCCTGACTTGGACATCTGTTTTTTTTTATTTAAACAATGTTTCTAAAATCCTGCTCCACACCTCATAGGTCTGAATCTGATACAGGTGAGCTAACATTGCCTACATTTTTTTCTTTTTCAGAATGGACAATGAAAACAAAATCGGAGTACAGAATCTTGAAAATCTTGCAAAATTCTGTTCTGTCATTGTTTCTAGGCTAGGGAAATTCTCAAAACGCATTTAGGGCATTTTTGATCAAATGAACGGTCTTTGTCAGCATTACTGCATTAGGAGCCGCTAGCGCGGCTTGATAAAAGAGGCCCTTAGCTGTGTTAGTGGCTATTACCCAAGTAAAAGGGCTTTTTGAAAACTGCCTACCCTGTGTGGTCCACAGCGTGTGTATTTTTCCCTGCATTTTCCATGGATGCATATTCAGAGCAGGATTAGTTTGAAGGAATTACACGTATAGTTTTGCTTTTTCAAAACTAAGTGCATTCTTTTACTGAGAAAGTATCTATATAAAATGAAGGTACAAAGTTATATATATGCTTTTTCCCAGATAGTTTAATATTAAGATTTAGATAATCCTTTTTGCTAGTAACTCAAGGCAAATTACAATCCCCTCCAGTAGGTACTTCCCAGGACCGGTCTTAGCAAGTGCGGGGCCCTGTGCAGACCAATTTGATGGGGCCCCATCCTAGTCCCGCCCTATCCTAGCTCCACCCCTCTGAGCTCCAGGGCCAGCCACCCCTCCCTCTGAGCTCCAGGGCCGCCACCCCTCCCTCTGAGCTCCCTCCGAGCTCCAGGATCATCCCCCCTCCCTCTGAGCTCCCTCTGAGCTCCAGAGTCCTCCCTCCCTCCCAGCTCCAAGGCCCCCTTCCCTCTGAGGCCTCCCTCCAGGCTCTAGGGGCCTCCCGCCCTCCCTCCGAATTTTAAAAATCATCTTATCTCATTGGGTTATAGTGGCAGGCAGCAGCAGTGAAAAGCGTGCAAGCTCAGCGCTTCAGGAGCCTTCCTTTCTCTCTCTCAGCTCTGGTCCTGACTCCCACCCTCATTTCTTGTTTCTGCAAGGGTGGGAGGGTGGGACCAGAGCAGAGAGAGGGAAGGCTCCTGAAGCGCCGAGCAGCTTGCACACTTTTCACTGCTGCTGCCTGCCGCCGTAACCCCGATGAGGTAACTTAGATGACTTTTAAAATTCAGAGGGAGGGGGACTGGAACTCGGGTGGCTGGGGCGGAGTTCAGGCACGCCGCGCGGGGCCCCCTTGAGCACAAGGCCCTATGCGGTCGCCTCGGTCGCCTCTCCCTAAGACCAGCGCTGGTACTTCCTTACCTCCAGAGGGCAAGCTTATACATGAGGCAGTGAAAGGTTGTCTGACTTGCTGAGATCACAAGGAACATCAGTGGGAATTGAACCCTGGCTTCCTTTGTTTTAAGTTCACTGCCCTAACCCGTAAGCTATACCTTCACTTTTTTAAAGGGAAAATCCATGGGGGGAGGTGGGAAACCATCTCTAGATTTTGCATCCACCTGCATACTTTTGAAAATCAACCCCTATAATACTAATTAGATTGGAAAAACTTGGCATCCTCGTAATAGTTTATGGACAGCTGACAAACACTACTGTTTCCACAACTAAAGCATTTGAAGTGCAATTCTATAACTGGGCACATGCAGTTATGCTTGCCTTGCATATATACCCCCGGATTCTATATAGTGTGACTTATGTTGCATGCACAAATACAGTGCATTCTATATTTGCACGTGCAACTTAATTAGTTAATAAGCCAATCAGCACCAATAATTGCCAATTAGCAATCATTATCATTCTATTTGCTTTATTGACTAACTCTGCACATAAGAATAGCCATACTGGGTCAGACCAATGGTCCATCTAGCCCAGTATCTTGTTCCAACAGTGGCCAATCTAGGTCACAAGTACTTTGCAGAAACCAAAACAGCGGCAATATTTCATGCTACCAATCCCAGGGCAAGCAGTAGCTTCTCCATGTCTCAATAGCAGACTATAGACTTTTCCTCCAGGAACTTGTCCAAATCTTTTTTAAACTCAGATACACTAACCACTGTTACCACATCCTCTGGCAAAGAGTTCCAGAGCTTAACTAGAAGTGAAAAAAATATTTCCTCCTATTTATTTTAAAAGCATTCCCATGTAATTTTGAGTATCCCCATTCAACTCCACTCAGGGATTTTGTAGACCTCAATTATATCTCCCTTCTCTTTTCTAAGCTGAAGAGCCCTAACCTCTTTAGCTTTTCCTCATATGAGAGAAATTCCATTCCCTTTATCATCTAAGAATTTCAACACAGGGCCCGATATTCAGCCTGTGGTGGTAAAAGGTTGGTAAGCTACATCCAGCCGCGGTCTGAATTAACCCCAGGTACACAGTGCCAGGGCAATGAACATGCAGGTATGACTACTGACCCAGAAGTTAACTGGACTCTGGACAATATTCAGAGCAGTGCTAACCAGTTAGAGTAGGAAATATCTACTGTCCATTCCTGACATGCCCCCTAAGCAATACAAAAATTATTTACATGTGCACACTTTCAAATTATCATGTGACTCTGTGGTGCATCCTGTGGTACTTCATTTTCTTCTGTGTTTGGTGTGCGTTAACGATTAATGCAGCTTACTAAACTGCATGGGGGTGTACATGTGGGTTGAACATGGGGGGGGGCATGGGCATGTCTCCAACGTACATGCATAATTTATAGAATACTATGAGTTATGTGCATTGCAGGGCATATTACACACACCCATTTACTCTTGCTATTGACCTTGCATAAATCATCACACCTAAATTTAGGTGCACCAATTTGTGTTTATGTCAGTGGTGTTCCTAGGTTGGTAGCCACCCAGGGTAGATCACCGCTGTGCATGCCTCCGGTGCATCAATCCCCTGTGCATCACCTCCAGGTGGCTCCACCCCCCTGGTGCATCACCTCCTAGGGGTTCAGGGAGCAGCCATGTGGCTGCTTCCTGCACCCTCTTGCAGCATACACCCAGAGTGGAATGCCCAAACTGCCCCTTGGTATGCCACTGGTTTATGCTAGTATTCTATAAAATTATCTTGGCGCACAGATGGTACGGGCGGTTAGCTTGACGGAGTTTAAAAAGGGGTTAGATAGATTCCTAAAGGACAAGTCCATAGACCGCTATTAAATGGACTGGAAAAATTCCTCATTTTTAGGTATAACTTGTCTGGAATGTTTTTACGTTTGGGGAGCGTGCCAGGTGCCCTTGACCTGGATTGGCCACTGTCGGTGACAGGATGCTGGGCTAGATGGACCTTTGGTCTTTCCCAGTATGGCACTACTTATGTACTTATGTACTTATGAAATGATGCTCAATGAGCGATATTGGCATGCTGAACTGGTCTTACCAATTTATAGAATTGGCCCCGAGCATCTGTAGGCTCTACAAGCTACTTTGGCATAGTATTACTAGCCCAACAAACTCATTACTCGTATTTAACAATATATTTTCCACAAAACTGTACTATACTCTGTAATAGTCTTTGCAAGTAACTGTATAGCATCCTAGTGATTCCCAATTAAGGAATGACAAAAACTGTTAATTGTTATCAGTGTATACCTTCATATAGCAGCCATGTTTTTTCTATAATTGGTTAAATTCATTTGAAATGGAAAATTACTGCAAGAATCAAACTCCTGAATCAATATACCAAATTATAAAATGAATTCTTGCATATCATAGCTATGAAAAGTAATTTTTTCTTTCAGAAGGCACAATCTAATGCTTAGAGCATTCAACTACAGTATGTGTCAAGAGAAATGTTGAAAAGCCATAAATTTTAAGGTCTTATTCAATAAAAGAGCATTTTTCCATCTTTGTATTTAAAAAAAATAAAAACTGTCTTAAATAAGGCCTTCAGGTTTTCTTTTCCTTTTTTTTCTCTGAGAATAGCTAGTTGACCTCAAGCCATTCTAGATCTAATGTACTAAACTGCAATCATTCTGGCAGCTTCTCTGAGCCCTGCCAAAAATTATTGCAGAAAGACAGACAATACCATATTAGTATATGAAAGTGGGTTACTGCCCATTTTTGTACAGTTTTTCAATGGATGCAAATGAGCAGCATAGAAAAATGTGAGGGCAATTTTATAAGCCTTTTTCACACATAAAGGGCTAGATTCTATATATTGTGCCTGAAAATTCCACACGGAAAAAAATACGCCTAAGTGTTTTCTGTAAAGCACGCCTATATTTTATAGAATAGGCATACATTTCTGTGCGGTACGTAGAATATGTCAAGCATCTCCCCTTATGATCAAATTTAGCTGTGGCCATTTACACCATGTTTTACCTAAATTAGGCACAGAGCAGATGTATTCTATAATAAAGCGCATAGATTTTCAAAACACCTACGCCCCGCCTATGGCCACGCCCTCTTTTTAACTATGTGACTTAGAATTTAAGCGCACTACATTACAGAAATCACTTAACGAATTGTGCGTGTAAATCTTAATGTCAATTAGTGCTAATTGCTTGTTAACATCCAATTGATGCGCTAATTAGCTAGTTAACCAATTAAGTTACATACACTGTTTTAGAATATGCTTCGATTTCCATGAGGAAATTAAGGCAGCATACATAGAATCCCAGGGAAAATGCTGCTTTACATGCATGAAAGACCTTTCATAAAATTAAGTCATGCCTAAAAGTTTGAATGATGGAATCTGGCACATGCCAGTGTATAACTTACTTTAAGGGGAAAAAACTAAGGTTTAGTGTAATAGGACACACTGTAAGTTGAAATTTATTGATTCTGGGCAATTATAACAATACTTTTACCCACCAATTTTCACCTAATTTGCATGATCAATTTAATTGAATGACTAGTTGATTAGCACCGATAATTGAGTGCTAATAATCATTTATCAGTGCTAATTGGTATTAATTAAAATGTTTACATGCATTTTTAGGTGCCAGGATTCATACGTAAATTTTACATATGGCTTGAAAAAGGGGATATGTCCATGGAAGGGTCTTGGGTAGATTGGGGCGTTCCTACAATTTATGCATGCTGTTATAGGGGGATCTACATCTAAATTAGGTGCAAGGATTTTTCAGGGTTTAGTTGGTGTAAATCTTCGCATCTAAGGTCAGGCACCAATCCTTGCACTAAGCGTATTCTATAAACAGCACCTAACGTTCAGCACCGTTTATAGAATAGCGCTTAACACATTTTTTTTCATTGCTATTTATGGAACTTGGTCCTTAATGTGTTTGTCATCCTCATCCAAACAAAATCTCAATATGCTTTATTTGGATTTTTGCTCCCACCTTTTTCAGTACATTCAGATACACTAGGTGGTTCCCTATTCCAGTTTATATCTAAGGCAATGGAGGGTTAAGTGACTTGCCTAAGATCACAAGGAGCAGAAGTGGTATTTGAACTTGCCACTGCTGGATGTCAAGACTGGTGCTCTAATCACTAGGCCACTCCTCTACTTTATTAATACAACAAATATAAAAAAACTGCAAACATGACCATTGAACATGTTATAGTTCAGATTAAAGAGGGCTATAAATGTAAAAATAAAAGAACTAATCACTGCAATCTTCTCTTCATCGTCGGTAAAATCCTGCCCATTGAACATGTATTTTTGCAATTTTCAAAGTTCATTTTTCATAAAACATCACTATATATAGTAATATTAAAGTCATGCCTTTCATCTGTTTTGTAAAGGCAATTCACAGCTCTGCTATATGCAGTGAGCGAATCTCAGCTTTACTGATCCCAATATCTAATGCACTTATTTTTAAGTAGCACATATAGAGCCACCTTCTAATCATTCTCCAAACACCTCGGACCAACGGTGGCCAGCGTTTCGCTTAGCTACTTCAGGGTCCAAACTGTTGGGACTGTTATAGCAGGACAGCAGTTCCATAAGGCTGCCTCCAACTAGATCATCACCACACTACCCTTCTTCAAGTCATTTTCTCTTTTTAGGATATATAGAAAAAGCATTTGGTAGAGCTAGCAATATAAATCTGCATTGACTGGGGTGATCGGCATTAATGCATCCTGATAATGTTTAGAGTGGACATTCTGAGTAATATCACTGTAACATAGCAGCATAGCAACAGAAGACAGATAAAGACCAGCATAGTCCATGTAGTCTGCCCAGCAAGGTGGCTAGAGCTATACCTGCCACTCTGTGCAGAACATGCACGTTAACTCTGTTAGGCCTTTGTTTAAGTCTATATTTACCTCTCTGTGCAGATTACTTCCCTGTTTTCTTTCTATCCAATCCTCTTGCTAGAGAAGGATCCTCTTTATTTATCCCACACCTTTTTAAATTCTGTCACTGTTTTTGTCCCAACCACTTCCATTGGGAGGGCATTCCAGGCACCATTTGATACCACAGTATTGCATGACATTGCATGTATGTAGAAGGATTAAGGGAGTTAAATAATTTCCTTGATGTCTGTGTGTCACAGTGGTGGTATGGGGGTGGGGGTTTGCCACAAATACAGATTTTCTAACATTATTCAAATAATTCCAAAACCCTATTTTCTCCCCTACATCAGGATTATCCTCTGAAGAAAAAGCTAGGCAAGCCTTATAGAACAAAGTATGCAAATCATATTTTGGTCTGTATAGAACCCTAGGGTACAAATGGAATCCACGATTTGTTAAAATTTGCATCTTATAATTGTTTCTACAGACGATTGAAGAGTTCAATCACATCATGACTTTTTTTTTCATTTACTCTATGAGCTACAGAATTTTAACTAGCTTCATTCCCAGTACTCAGTAGTTGATATGGGATCTCTCTGACAGGTTTTTTAAAGAAGTAAATTATAGCTCAGAAAATGTATAATGACAGACTGGGTAAAGAGTTAGACTGCTTAACAAAAGTAAATAATTTTGCTCTGTAGAGGCATTAAAGCCAGATAGGAACCAGAACTGGATGGACTCCTGTTTTTCTTTTTTTGTTTTTCCTTTTTGTTTTTCTGTTTTCCCTTTTGATTTCTGTGCTTGTTTGCTCAAGGATATAAAATAAATAATTTTTCTTAGAAAAAGCTATTCTGGACCCACAGAAATTATCAAGAGAGAGAAAAATGCCATTATTTTATAAGACTAAGGGTATTTTGTATGTTTAGGCTTATTGAGTAAATATCTTCCATTTTATGCTCAAAATTGCTTTGTTAACTTTAACTTAAAGTGCACAACATGGGAAAGTAAAAAGAGAAAACTTCTTTGATTTGTTTGATCTCACAACAAATACAGATGGGCATTGTGATTTTTATCAAATACACTGCCTAATATCTCTTGATGGGAACACAAATGTGCAGGCCCAAAAAATGAATTGGTGGAAAGCCTCAAAGCAATTGTTTATCGTAGTCAAATTTATTTTACCTCAAAACTATCTCTATCAAGAATCTGCTAAATAGCCCTAGACACTAGTGAAATTGTGCAGCTATTGAAAAAAACAACAACTACAAAGAAGAATGGGTCAATCAATCAATCAAGCGACTCAATTGGCTTATATCAGGGCTTCCAAAACCAGCCCCAGTGATGCTACAGCTTGTAAGATATCCCCAAGGAATATGAATGAGATATATTTACATACAGTGGATACTTGAAATATGAAAATGCATCTCGTGCATATTCATTATGGGGTCTCTTGGAGAAATTTGAGAAACCTGGTTAACTTAATTTCTACAATATCGCAGCACAAAAGGGAATGGAAAGCAAGTTATAGGGGATATATTTCCCTCACCTGTTTTGAATTTTACAAGTTGTAAATGTGTAAGTGATTTATAATAGATTAATATATCTTTTAATGGGTTATACCTGCTTACGTTGATATTCTTACGTTACATTTCTCTTGTCTGAGCTGAAGCTAGGTAACATCCCCTTGAACTAACACCTTTCTATAACCACACCCTATCCTGTACCCACAGCCCCCTCCACACACTGTCATACTCGTTATTAATTATTTAGTCCCATAACTTCAATACCTTCAATCACAGACTCCCTACATTCACACCCCTCTACCACTCTACCCATACTCTACCATATTCAAAATTGCACACTTCAACCATCCACTCAGTAAAAAAAAGCACCTTTGATAAACCGAAGAGTGTGCAATTTACACCTCCTTTATATATGTCATATATGTGCATGTATTTTGTCATTTCATGAATATAATCAAAAATCTGTAACTCCATGAATTTACCAATTAAAAACTTGGGGCTAGTGGGAGTCAAGATGGTGACCTAGAAACAGATATGCAAGGAGCTCTTTCCTGATTTTTACAATGCTTAAGCGAAGGCTGAGGAAACCTGTTTCTCTTTCTGGGGAAAACACTGTTACTCCTACCCTCACTCAACAAGATAGAAGCTTTTACCATGCACATTTCATCATCCGAGGCAGTCCCACTGCGAGCGGATGAGGGTGAACAGACGCCTTCACCACTACTGGGAAGTAGCGTTTCATTATCCCCTGAGGAAAGAGAACCGCCAGACAACCCTGCTTTGTGGCAAGAGAGAGAGCACTGGAGTTGAGTAGAGTGTCTGTTGTTGGTGCTCTTGGTTGAAGCTCTACTGCTCCCATATCACAGCGGAGGTGCTGGGCCTTGTGGCATTGGACGGCCTCAGCCTGACAGGGAATCCAGCAGTCAGTTTGGGTGACATCAGTGCTTCAATGGAAGCTGGCTATTCTTTGGTTCCAGCTATTCATTCTTGAGCAGAGCCACATGCTTCCTTTGAACCTTCACACCTGCTATGTTTATTGGAGGAAATATGGAAGACCATTGTTTCCCTTGGCCAAACTATAACATCACAGATGGGGACACAGGCGGGGTAAGATCTTGGCTTAGATAGTTTTGAATCTCAATTAACTCTGGCTCGAAACTTTGTCTACTACTGTGCAATGCTTGGACTCTTGTGTATCTAGGTTGGTTAAGGGACATACCAATCAAAAGTAAAAATTGAAAATTTAGAGAATCAATTATGTAGACGAAATCTTCGTCTGATAAATTTTCCACGTACACCTGGAATTTCACCATTAGATATGTTTAAGCAATATGTTATTGAAGTCCTGCATGTCCCTACACAATCCATGCCACCTGTTTCTAGAGTGCTTTATTTGCCTTCAGCTAAAAAGAGAGAATATAGGTGAAATTGATCAACTTTCTCCTTTTTCTCAAGATAGTTTGAATTTGACTGCTTTTTTAGAGTCATCTAAAGAGGAGTTAGTTATTCCATCAACTTTGGTGGTTACTATGACATTGGACTATGATTGGGATTGGATTATGCATTGTATTTCAGGCATAGGGGAACCACCTTCTGTAATGGCTAAAGCTACTCAAAAACAACGCAAGCAGTTTCTTTTATTGAGGCCATGAGTAGTGGCTATTGAAGTTACCTTTTAGTTAACATTTTTTTGTAAATATGTTATAAGATGTAATAAGGAGACCTTTATGTTTTTTGAACCCTCTCAACTTGTGTTTTATCTTAGTAATAAAACTGTGACACAAGGACAGGCTGGATTGCCGGAGTCTGAGAAACAGTCCTGAAATATTGGTCACGTTTTCTTGTAATATATTTATAAATCTGCTCTCTAGGAGTGAATTCCTGCAATTAGATTATTTGTTTCTTTTTTCCTTGATTTGTTTGAACTCTTTTTTCTCTCTCTTCCCCCCCCCCCCCCCCCCCCCCCCACCAAATTGGGAACTGGAGTAATAAGTAGCATGTATGATTCTTTTCCTATTTTTATAAATATTTCTTTGTGAATTTTTTCATTGCATGATGTCAGCTTATTTTTCTTACTTCAAGGTTTATTCTTGAATGTATATGTGAAATTTAATAAAGATAAATTTTTTTAAATAGGGCTAGATATGGAGCCAACACACTCAGCATTTCTTTAATAGCTGGCTATTGTTGGTTAAATTAAACCTGGATCTTCAGTGCCAGCATCTATCTGGGCACTGCCACTGAAAATCCAGGTATTTTTGTGCCACACCTGGATAATTAACCAGGCATAATTTGGACTGCCTCTTGTGTGGTCCAACATGCCCAGTTAGCTATCCGGGCACCAACACTATATATCTGCAGTGCCTGGATAACTTTTGGGTCCATCCCAACTCCACCCCTGGACCAGCCCAGCACCAACCAGATAGTGCCGCAGAAATCAGAGCAGATATTGAATGGCACTGTCCAGTTAAATGCCTCTGAATAGATGTTTTAGGACCAGCCAATGCTATTTAACCAGGCTGGAGCCTCTCCAGCTTGGTTTAATTGTTTTAAATATCAGTGCCTTTCAAGATTTAACCAAAACAAAATCATGATTCAACTAAGCAATTTAGTTTAGTTTCATATTTCATAATTCAAGTCAGGGGTTCTCAATCTAGTCCTCGGAGCACAACCAGCCAGTTGGATTTTCAGGATATGCACCATGAATATGCATGAAATAGATTTGCATGTCCTACCTCCCTGGTATGCAAATCTCTTATGCATATTCATTCTTTAGATTTCTAGTGGCATTCTATTCTATTCTATCCAGTTCTTATATACCGGCCGTTATTCCTAAACGAAAATTATTATTCATTTAGTTTCTGACAGTTGTATATCAGTCCAGGAGAAAAAAAAATATCAGCAGGGAATCTTCACAAGAACAACATTTTTATAACTTCAAGAATCTAATAAACCCAATATTCCTCAAATTCCAACACATACAGAATAGCGACAGAGAGGGGAACTAGTCACCCCCACAGCATTCCTATGTGTCTGATGGTAAAACTCTTCTTCAAAAAAATAAATAATTTTGAAGCAGTACAAATTCTACTAAAGAACATAAAAATTCTACTGACATTCAAGCAAGACTTCACTGTAGCACTTGTCTAATAACTTGAAGTGCTGCATCTTGGGGACTATGAGTATATAACTTTATGCTGTGATTCACAATTGCGGTTTGAATGAGAATATGAGATATAAGTTTTAGGTTGTCTTTTTGTGCTTTGACCACTGGGAACTAGTTTTTTTTTATTATACATTAACAGTTAATGTTAACTGTAAGGTATAGTATCTACCCATTCCCCTCCCATACTATGCAACTCTCTGCATGTAAAGGGTAATTTTATCACAGGTTTCCTAAGTCAGGAGGGAAGGTAGGCAATTATTTTATGCCTACTTAAAAAAAAAATCACATAGCACCTACATGTCTTCACAAAATAATATAATGCAGCTGCACATATTTACTCTAACTTCGGAGCTGGTTTAAATGTATGCTAATGAAGTAAGTACATAGGTAAGTATTTCTTTAACCTACATGTGTACTTTGTATGTCTGCATATGCTCCACCCAAACTCCTCTCCCTTAAACTTGTCTATACTTGGGCTGTGCAGGCACATATACATGAAAAGTCATTTACAAACTTGCAAAATTCTCAAAATAGTGATTGGATGGAAAGTTAGGGTCCTTTTTACTAAGTTGAGTTTAGCATTAGCACAGGTTTTACTATGCAGTAAACATTAGCACAGACCACTACTAATGTTCATTGAGTTATTAAACAAGCCAGCTCAGTTTAATAAAAACCTGCACTACTTGCTTAATATGGGAGTAGGCATGACTGGGGAAGAGTGGAGGACTGGCCTTCAGAAAAAGCTAGTGCACAGGTCATTACCACATGCTAGTTCTACTGGAGAGTAGTAGGGAAACCAAGTCCATTAGTGATTACAGAGTTTGATGCATACAATCTGGATAGGAAATCACAAGGCTTTTGTGAAGGCTCTTCAAGGAATGGCTGCAGGTGGTTAGTGGATACAGGCAGTGCTTGTTCTGAAGATTGATGAGCTCAATTGATGATACAATAAGTACATAAGTAAACCAAATGGAAGCAATGAAGCTACATGGTGAGCACGTTTTAGATGCTGCCGGTTCAGATGATGGTGCTCCTCAGCATTCGGCTGAGTTTGATGATATTGACCCCCCAAATGCCTCAGGACCGCTCACAAAGTGAGAAATAAAACTTTTTTTCCAAAATCTTAAGTGGCCCTTGCAAAAAGATACCATGACCCATATAAACCCAGATGAACGAAAGCAATTGCGCAAGCTAATACTTTGAAAGGAGCCCGAGCCAGAAGCCTCTGGCTCTGTTACACCTCTGCTGCTCTCCTTCACCAGTCTCCTATGCCCTCCATCTTTCATCCACTTCCTTAGTCCCCTATTACCATCCTTTGTACTCACTCTCTTAGCCCTCATCTACCATTCACTGCATCTCATCACCCTATCAATTCCAGCTCCATCTCTGTCTCTTCCTTCCCTTGCCTCCAAGGCCATTCTTCTATTTCTTATCCTATACCCCATGTCCTATTGCCTTTCACAATCTTGTTAACCCCATTTCCACCCTCTCTCAACCCCTTCAGAGACCCTTCAGATACTCCTCCAATACATCTCTTAGCCCCATCCATCTTGTACTCAATTCCCCTCCCCCACCCACACCCCTTAGCTGTATCCATCTTCTACTCTGTTCTTCTTCCACCACCCACACCTCTAGTATTATCCATGTTCTACTCCTTTCCTTTCCCCCTACCCACACTCCCTAGCCTCATCCATCTATTCCACTCCCTTCCACCCTCATCCCCTACCCCATCCATCTTCTGCTCTGTTTCCCTAGCCTCATCCATCTTCTACTCAATTCCCTTCCACCCATATCCCCTAAACCCATCCATCTTCTGCTTTCCAGTATCTCCTTTGTATTTGACTTTTCTTTGCTCTCAATGTCCACTGTCATTTCCTATCTGTGCTGTCCATCACTTCCCCTCTGTGTCCTCATTCCTCCCCCTTCCAGCTTCTTCCCTTTCCTCCTGCCCCACTCAAACCATCCTTCTCTCCTCCTCCCCTTCCCCATGGTACTTCTTCTCTCTCTCTCCTCCTCCATTAATCCAGCATCTTTCCCAATCTCCCAAATCCCCTCATCCCAGCATTTGCCACTCTCTCCCCCTATTCAGCTTCTTCCTATTCCTCATGCACCCCCCACCCAGGGCCAGCATCTCTCCTCTCCCTTCACTTCCCCATTCCTATCCCCATCCCTATGGTACTGCATCTCTCTCTCTCTCTCTCTCTCTCTCTTCCCCTCCATGGATCCAGCATCTTTCCCAATCTCACAAACCCCTCCATCTCAGCATCTGTCACTCCCCCCCCCCCCCCCACTCCAGCTTCTTCCCCTTCTTCCTAAACCCTCACCCAGGGCCAGCATCTGTCCTTCTTCTCTCTCCCCTCCCCTTCCCCATGGTACTGCATCTATCTCTCTCTCCCTCCATGGATCCAGTTTCCTTCCCAATTTCCCTAACTCCCCATCACAGAATCTGTCAATCTACCCCCCTCCCATACAGCTTTTCTTACCTTTATGCTCATCTGAGCTCTTGCTTCCCTCTCCACATCCCCATGGGTCTAGCATCTTTCTTCCCTGTCGTGTCCCCCCCCCCCCCCCCCCATGATTTGACATCTTTTTTATCCTTCCTTACCTATCCTCCCCTAACTGCGGGTGTGGCATCTTTCTCTCTCCTTCCACCTCCCCGGTACAGCTCTTCACACCCCTCGCCCTGCCTGCAGTCCTCTAATCTATCAGCCACTGTGCCAGCACTGTACTTCAGCAATGAAAACTTACTGCCTTCAGCCTGCCCCAGAAGCTCTCCTCTGTACAGCTTTCTGCCTACGTGGGTGCCAACACACATCGATGTACAGAAGGCTTCTGGGACAGGCTGAAGGCTGTGAGTTTTCATTGCTGAGGCTGCTGGTGGCTGGAAGATTGGAGGACTGCAGATAGGGATCTCTCACTGACATGCCCACTACTAAGGAGTATGTCCCTGTGCCTGAGGATCAGGTTGAGAGTCAAAGTGGTTGCCTGGTTGGGGGGGGGGGGATTTGCTTTTCTGGAGCTGGCTTTCTTGGTGAACCGAGTTGCCCAAGCTTTTTAAATTTCACCGCCATATACAGGAGATACCTGGTTTAATTCAGTAAAATTGACTGGTTTATAGGGTAACCAGTTAACTTTTGAATATCCATGGCAGCTGAAACCACTTATTTATGGTTCCCGCAGTTAACCCTCTCTAGCCACCAATATTTAGCAGGCAGCCGCGGCTAGGTTAACTGGCTGTCAATGAATATTGGCACTTAGCTTTACATAATTAGGTCAGTGCATACAAGGGCAAGCTGCAGTATGGCAACCAGAGTGTACTGTGTGGTTTTGGCCAATAATCATTGGGCCAAAAATCAGGACAGAGGGTCTAGATATGGCTTGACACTGGACATTACTTGAAAATAAGAGGCGATCACAGATGAAGATAATGAGCAATGGTATGTGACTCTAGGTGCAGATCATGATGCTAACTGTTTCACTTTTCCATCTCACAGGCATCTATCAAATGGGAAGAGGAGCCACCTCTCATTCCTTTTTGGAAGCCTCTGAATCCCCCAAGGAATGTGTTTGTGAGACAGTACAGGACCTCAGTTTGTTTACACCCAGGGTTTGGAGGATATCAGGAGTGTTATTTCAACACGGACATCTGTAAGCACAGTGTGTGCTGTGAGGAATATATAATTTAGTATACACTGTGCTGGGAGTATTGTTATTATGAGCCTTGTCTAGAATACACATTATGGGCTACTGCGCAAAGTTTGGTAGAAAAATGTGAAGGGAAGAGGTTGCTATACAGGTCACTCCTGCATACACTACACCATGAGTATATAAACCCTCATATCCAATATTAGTCAGGTATAATCTGAGGAACATAGAATGCCCTTAGGACAGCAGAGGAAAATCATATTACTAAATAGGCACATAGATGTCCATGTGGGGGCATAGTCCCAGGATGCAAGTAGATGACTGAGACAGAACAGCCACCCAGAGATCTGCTTTGGAGAAAGCAGTAGTAATTGTAGTGATAATTCATGAATCATGTGGGTCTTATTTTCTTTTGGGGTGGGGATGACACCTCCAGGGACTTTAACTACTCCCCTAACAAGGCTCATATATGATTTTAACCTCCACCTTAACCATATATCATATAGAGATCATTCATATGTTTTTTATGTTTTTTATCGCCTCAGCAGTGCACATGACCAACTTCACTCTTTTATTGTGTTGCAGGAATGGATGCATGAATTTGTGGTACTTCAGGAGTCAAACAGCACACCAGAATGAGAGAGAAATCTTCTTTATTTGCCAGCAAACAAAGTAGAACTCAGCATTAAGTCTCTTCTTCTCTTTCTCAGCTCTCTGTGTCTTTGTGGCTTCTGTCTCAGCTGCTTCTCTTCTTCTGCTGTCTTCTCCTTCTTCTGTCTGTTCCTTCTGTCCTTCTTTCTGACGTAAGCTGCTTCTGCTCCCACTTAAATACAGTTCTATCTAGCCTAGCCTAGCCCCCCTTACTCTCCAATTGGTTAAGGAATAGATTGATTACCTTGCCTCAACCAATCAGCTCTATACAAATATCAGTTACATAGGTTTGATATTTCTCAAACTGACCTATGACCTGGGGGCCCCTCAAGCTAGACATTTGGGCTCCAGAACTCTTGCATTTTCCTTATGATTGATTTCTCATATTCCTAGTACTAACTGCTAACTAAACTCTGGCATTCATTAAAGGGGTCAAGGGTCAGTCTTACTTAATGGCATAGCTTGTTATTACTTCCAGGACCATTCCTACATTTTACCTATAATTAATCAAGGAGAAGAGAGCTGACTAGTCCTGACCTCTTTTCACCTATCAGCTCCATACATCAAACCAGCCAGGACTGCAGATAATTCAAACCACATGCTTGACCTCTTAAACAGCAGACAAAGGCTCACTTTAAAGAGTCAGGCAAATATGTAACACTGGATTGAAAGGATATTCTACATATTAATTACACAGAAAAACATATTCTAAAATAAGCAGAATCAGTATTCCTTATAAGCCATATCTACATATTAAGAACTTCTAAAATCTAACTCATTTATATCTAGAATTATTTAGAATCTAACTAACAGCATTTCAGCCTAATCCTTTTAAATTGCCTGCAATATACCTTGTTCATAATAGGATACATATGTGTTTGCATTAGCAATCCATCAATCACAAGGGACAGAGTTTCATTTCTCACTGACCTTTCTAACCTTTAGCTCGGCAAGCTAGACTTTCAAAATAATCTGAACCATCTGGCATTCCTTCACTTGCAGAGTGAAAGTTAGAATTAACAATATGATTTCTTAGAATTATTCTTTGCCCACTGCCTCATCCCCCCTTTGAGACTAAAATCAGCTTATGCAGAGATAAGTCTCACTACTCAAACTCTGGAGATTATAGTGATCCTCAACTGGGAATAGACTTATGAACCACCATTACCCTACTTGTTAAGGTCCGACGGCATACTGCCGAAGCACATGAGGCCAGGAAACAAAACAACAACCCTGCTAAAACTAAGACTATTAGGGAAATGAACAAGGGACGTATCCAGGAAGTCAATGACCACCACCAGGAGGTAAGGTCTAATCCTCCTCGGTAATCCTCCACATTAAGACTGGCCAACTGTAGGACTTTATCCATGGCATGCCTAACTACATGCGTCCTATTTATGACAATAGTACAGCACTCTGAAGAATTTAGCACTGTGCAGAGGCCACCCTGGGCTGCAAAGAGATAGTCAAGGACCCATACGGTTATACGAGAAACTATACTTAATTCATTAATTTGATCCTGCAATGCATTGACTACCACATTCAGCTCATGAACTAAAACATGGAGTAGAGACTGAAGTCTCCGGGTAGCCATACCTAGTTCAGTAATACCCGCTACCGGGCCCCCAATTGGAATCCAGGCCGTAGCAGAAAGGGCTACAAGTCTCTTTTTAGTCAGAGGATAAGTAGAATTGATATACTGGAGGGCTAATTCAATCGCCTCATCCTCTGTGGCAACGGAGGAAGGTAAGGACAAGGCCTCTCGCTTAGAGCGGTGCGGGGATGGTGGTTGAGAAGAGGACTAACTTTAGGAAAATATTCAAGGTTACCAATACACAAAATTCATATGTGGGGGGAAGAATCATGTGGAGGACATTATCACAGAGCCAGTAATGACCAAGGAGAGGGCGACGAAAGTTCCCAATAATGTAGGCACAGGATGGAGATTAGGATGCCCATAATGCGAGCCCCTATCCCGGGGGAACGAAGAAGAAATGGAGACTTTGTACACCATAGGTGCTAATCCCCAATTGTAACAGACCGCTCATATGATGCAACCCCTTCATACCCCGGGGACTTATGAAAGTAGAAAATAGGATGGGACAACTATAGTCTTCTCAGTAGTATAGTTAGGAGCCAGATAATCACCTTGGTCATAATCTGCAGGTATGGTAGTAGGGCACATAGGAGTACCTGGAGAAACTACCCACACAGGTTCCTCCTTCTCTGGAAGAACATTAGTATAGTTACAGGGAATGGGAAGAACAGTTGAGATGTCTCTTGTTAAACAAAACACTCCAGAAGCTGGATAGGGAGACGTAAAATCTGGCCTTAGAGAAGATTCAGAGGGGGAAGTAGCATTATAAAAGGACCACCAAGTATAATCCTGGCTCCAAGGGCCTGAACTCGAAAGTAGGGAGGTATAAGAGCTGGGAGCTGCACAGGGACAGGAACAGCTGGGACATCTGTGGTATAAGGAGAAAATCGGGAACACACATACCAAGGGGAAGTAATCTTTGCCTGGCTAATTAGTTCCTGGACAGAGTGTAACCAAAGGTTGGAGCGAGTTGGGTTTTAGGAACAAGGAGGCAAGGAGTAGAAAACAACAAAAGCATCCAAACTACTAACATTTCTTTCTGCCTAATCTAAAACAAATACAGCAAACTAATTAAGCAATAATATTTCAACAGTCTGTGCTAATCACAGATTACTCTAATATAGTGTTCTCAGTCTTTGAGTTCTTATACCAGTTGGATAGACCCTCAACTGACAAGGATCAAGCTTTCAAATTCCAAGAAAGCCAGAATCAGGACAAGAAAGAGTCTCAGTGTGAAGCCGAAGTTCAGCAGCTCCTGCAGTATGCAGTTGACCCTTCTTTTCAGCTAGTAGATTCTTTGGTTCGGGTCAAGCGCAACTTCAATGGCTCCGCTGGATCACTTTCTGCTCTCCACTGTTAGGCTCCGTCTGATCCGTGCTGGGCTCAGTCTGATCAGCAGACTTGATTCGAGACCAATGGACCCATGGAGTTATCCCTGCGACCTTCACAGCTGTAGGGGTAGAAAGCAAAACAGTAAAAGGTCCTTTCCATCGGGGCCCCAGAGGCTGGAGCCTCCAGTCTTTCACCCAAACTCTATCCCCTGGCAGGAAGGAATGTACCTGAGCCTGGAAGGGGACAGGGTTTATTTCTCTCACATAAGACTGAAGCTCGAAATTATCCTGCCCAAGAGGGCTACCTGCTCCTGCACCTGGGCAGACCCTAAAATCCCTATGTCTCCTTAATTCCCTGCAAAATGGCTGGGGGCTTCCCATACACAATTTCAAAGGGAGAGAGGGCTGTTCCTTTAGTTGGGGTGCATCGGAGGCGGAAGAGGGCTAGTGGCAATGCCTGTGGCCATTTCAGTTGGGTTTCCTGACAAATCTTGCTAGGCTATTTTTCAAGGTTCTGTTTGCCGCTCAACATGCCCTGAACTCTGGGGACGATAGGCACAATGCAATTTCCAGGTAATGCGCAATGCGCGGGACAGGGCCTGAAGTGTGGCTTCAACAAAGGCGGGACCATTATCTGAACCTATGGCAAGGGGCAATCCATACCTGGGGATGACATCCCTAAGGAGGGCTCGAGCTACTTCTGTGGCTTTCTCAGTGACTGTAGGATATGCTTCCACCCACCCAGAAAAGGTACAGACCATGACCAAGAGGTATCGGAGCCTACCGCTCCTGGGCATTCTGTGAAGTCTATAACTAAAGACTCAAAGGGTGTTAGTCCTCTAGACTGAACTCCTGGTGGAATACGGGGTCCCTGACGAGCATTATTCTGGGCACAGAGAGTACATCGGGCAGAGGCAGTGGCAACCAGACTATCCAATCTTCCAGCACCACTACTCGACTGAGTAGGCGGGCTAGTGCTGTTTTCCCTAAGTGTGATAGGTCATGAGCTTGAGACACTACAGGCCAAGCTAGGTGGCGTGGCACCAGAACTCTGGTATCAGGGAGATGTAACCAGCCATCAGATCTCCTTACTGCACCCTCCTCTTGAGCCCATTTCTCTTCCATTTGGGTATACATAGGCGTCCATTCTTGCAGTCGAATTGGAACAGGGGAGTCACAGTACTGCTGGGGGTCCTCGAGCAGCTTCCTTGGCCACCCGATCAGCATGGCGGTTCCCTCGGGCCACTGGAGTATCTATCCCTTTGGTGTCCCCTGCAGTGAATGACAGCTACCTTCTTAGGTGCCCAACAGCCTCTAGCAGCTGAAGTATTTCAGGTCCATACTTAACAGGTTGGCCTGCAGCATTTATGAGTCCCTTTCCTTATACAAAGCTCCATGAGCATGTAGAGTTGTGAAGGCATACTTGGAATCAGTATAAATGTTGGTCACCAGTCCTGCTGCTAGCTCCAGAGCTCGTATGAGGGCCACAAGTTCTGCTTTTCTGGGCTGAAGTTCCTTGGGGCAGGGCCCTTGCTTCTATCACCTTGTCCTCTGTCACCACGAGCATAGCCGGCCAATCGCTTGGAGTTCTCCACATAACTGCTTCCATCTGTGAAATAAATTACATCTGGGTCCCTCCAACGGAACATCTTTAAGATCTGGTCGACTGGAGTACACTTCATCCATGGTTTTGGATACAGTCATGATCCGGTGGTCCCTCAGATGCTGGCAAAAGAGTGGCGGGATTGAATGTAGCCACTGTTTCCAGGTGTATCCGTGGATTCTCACACAAGCTAGCTTGGTACTTAACCATAGGTTATTTGTAAACCAGTGGTTGCCCTTATATTCCATGAGGGTAAGAACTGCGTGGGGGACTTTAACAACCAGTTCTTGCCCCAAGGTCAGCTTATCAGCTTCCTGGACCAGTAAGGCTGTTGCTGCAATGGCCCTCATGCAGGCTGGCCATCCTTTAGCCACTCATCCAGCTGTTTAGACAGGTATGCAACAGGCCTCTGCAGGATCCCATCATCTGGGTCAGCACACCCAGAGCAACCCCCTGTCGCTCATGGACATACAGTGAGAAGGTTTCTCCACATCAGGAAGGCCTAACGCAGGGGCTTGGAGTAGGGCTTTCTTTATGGCAATGAAGGATTGTTGAACAGTAGGTCCCCCTTCAAATGGTTCCTTTTTCACCCCCCTTGTGGCCTGGTAAAGGGGTTTCACCATCAATGCAAAATTTGGAATCCAAATTCTACAGAATCGGCTGCTCCCAGAAATTCCCTAACTTCCCTTCTGGACTTGGGTTGGGAATTGCAGCAACTGCTTGCTTCCTACTGACATCCAGTCTCCGACTTCCCTGGGAAATGCAAAAGCCCAGATACTTCACTTCTGACTGACAAAGTTGGGCCTTTGAGCGTGAGACCTTATAACCTGCATCCAAGAGTAACTCCAGCAATTCTCTGGTAGCCTCAAAACACTCTTCCTGGGTCACTGCTGCAATCAGGAGGTCATCTACATACTGGAGTAAAACTCGCCTGGAAGGCTCAGATTTAAAAGTCTTAAGGTCTTGTCCTAGGGCTGTCCCAAAAATGGTGGGGGAATTCTTGAACCCCTGTGGCAGGCGGGGTCCATGTATACTGAAGCTTCCTTCCTGTTACTGGGTTTCCCATTGAAAGGCGAAAAGCAGTTGACTGGCGGGGGCCACCCGAATACAAAAGAAGGCATCTTTTAGGTCTAGTGTCGTGAAATGGGTAGCTCCAGAAGGTATCAATCCTAGCAAAACATATGGATTAGGCACTACAGGGTGTTATGAAATAGTGGATTTGTTGATCACTCGTAAGTCTTGGACTGGCCGGTAGTCCTCAGTCCCTGGCTTCTGAACTGGCAATAGTGGCGTATTCCATGGAGACTGACAAGGACGAATAATTCCATGGGATAACAAACGATTCAGGTGTGCTTGGATCCCTTCCAGAGCCTTTCGGGGAATTGGGTATTGGCGAAGATGGATTGGCCCAGGCACTTGGAAGTAAGTCTACATGGACAGGAGGAATATTTCGGGCCAACCCTGGGGGATTATCTTCTGCCCATACCCCACTGACCTGAAAGCTGTCCGCCAGGGGTAGGTCAACTTGGCCATGTGACTGATGCAGCCGCCATTCTTCTTCAAGAGGGCAGAAGAAACTCAATATACCCTTAGGGCTAGATGTCGGGGGCCGAAAGGAGACCGAAGTCTGGCCATCAGAGTCAAAGGAAATTTGGGCCCTAAGCTTAGACAGCAGGTCTCGACCTAACAAAGGGATTGGACAGTCTGGCATATACAGGAATTCATGAGTGACTGTGTGTGAGCTAATGGCATCTACGGGTCGTCAGAAAGGGGCCTCCGGTTCTGCACCCCCGTGGCTCCCACCCACTCGGACAGTTTTTCCAGACACAGGCGCTAATCGCTCCGTCACAACAGAATGTTCAGCTCCTGTATCAATCACGGATGGAATTGAGCGGCTCCCTATAGTTAACTTGACCATAGGTTCCTGGGAGCCCAGTTTGTAGGAACCCGGTCTGTCCTATTCGTCCCATTCTGCCATCTCGGCTATCCCGATGATGTCAGATTCAGGAGGCTCATATCTTCCCTCTCGAACTCGGCCTCGGCTTCCTCGATCTCCTGGTCCCCTTCTCAGTCCCTGGCGCCTCTGGGGGCATTCATCTTTCCAGTGCCTCTTTCCTTACAGTAGGCACACTGATCCCTCTCCAATCTTGGTCTGGGATTCTCCCCCCTTGGCCGGGATTGATTGAAGGAATCTCGGGGCCTGGCTGGTGGTCCAGGGTCCCACTTTGGCTTCCCATTAGCTAGAGGTCGACCTCGGTTAAGGGTGGAATTAGTAATGGCTGCCGCTAAAAGGTCGGCCTTCTTCTGCATCTTCCGGTCAGCCTCTCGGCGCACCTCCTGATCTCTATTAATGAAAACCTTGGTTGCGATCTCAATTAGCTGGGTGGTATTCATCCCTGCGAATCCTCCTGACGCTGCAACTTCTTCCGGATATCTGGCATACTCTGGGCCACCAATGCACTATTCACCATTCTCTGGTTTTCTAGTGCCCTCAGGGTCAAATGGGGTGTATGTTCTGTAGGCTTCAATTAGTCGCTCTAAAAAGGCCTCAGGGGATTCAGTTGCCCCTTGGAGAATTTCAGAAACCTTTGCCAGATTAATGGGCCTCTTATGCCTTTCCTCATACCTTCCAGCAAGTCCCGGCAATAGCCAGACAACAGTTCATAGTGCTGCCCATCATTTTGGATCCCAAACTGGAGCTGCGCGAGGAAACCGAGCTCTAACCCATCCCTCTGGGTCCTGTGTCCCCCCCTGGGACACGCTCTCGCGCGATGGCCTCAGCATTTTGCAAAATCTTCCGCCTCTCCCTCAGTTGTGAAGAGGGTCAGGAGAAGTTGTTGACAATCAGTCCAGGTTGGGTTATGGGTGGCCATAATGCTAGCCACTAGGTCCACCACTGCCTGAGGCTTTTCAGTATAAGAGGGTAATGCGTCTTCCAATTCAGGAGATCGGTGGTTGTGAAGGGTACATACTGGTAGGCCTGTGCCTGCATAACCTGACCCTCATTATTAGGATCCGGTCGAGTGATGGTTACCTGTCGGAGTGGCAGAACTCTCGAGGAGGTGGGAATGGAATCTGAGGTAGAGCTAGGAGCTACCCCCTATCATGCTCAAAAGTGATTGCAGTGGGTCTAACCCATTCAGTGGAGGTATGTTGAACCCCTGAGGGATGGGGAGGGGTACTCATAGACTGAGAGGTGGTCACAGGTGATTCAGTCCATTGAAAGGGATGCCGGGCCCCTGATGAGTAGGGAGGGGTATTAGAGGGAGAGGCTGGGCTGTCAGGAGTTGAGGAGTCAGGGAGTGGAGCCCAAAGCGGGTCTTCGGAGGTTAACAGGGAAGGATGTGGCAGAGGAGGGTAGAGACTGGCTGAAAAGTCCAACCTAGGATGTGGTGGGGTTCGCACAGTGGGGGAGGAAACTATCCGGAGAAGCCTGTGCTGGAGAAGCTTGGGCTGGGCGGCGTGGATCTCTAGGGGCGGCACGGAACCCCAACAATGGGCCATAAGGTGGTGGCTCAAGATCTGAGGGGTCATCAGAGAGTATGGGTTTCTAGGCAGGGTAGGGGCGGGAAGCCACCGATTGGGTGGTAGGCTTCCTGGGGCTCTTTCCCTCTTCCAGTTTAGATTTTCTAATCTTTCTTTGAGCATGGCCTAACATGAATTTACTGGGGATCCCATATAAGTTTTCAACCAAGAGGGAGGGTCAGTCACAAGGCTGTCCCAGGAATCTATATAGGGGAGTTGTTCAGAATATTCTGGTTCTCCTACAATTATGCTGTAAGTACCTTCCGGATTACTTCAATATCTAAGCTGCCACTAGGGGGCCACCCACTTCCCATAGATGGCCACTCAAACTTCACACAAGGTTCTTAGAGTACTTGAGCTTAAAGTCTGTCCATAGTCATTAATTAAAAATCCTTTCTTGAAGTTCTAAGCATACAGTCTAGGGGGAGTATCAATTTGTCTAGGACGATTTCCCTCCCATAATGCTTACGTTACAACACACAAAAGGGAAGGAGTTTTTGGATTTGTGGTAAGGGGTCCACAGATCCGAGACACTAGGTAGACAGACAACAATCGCTTCCTTCGGTCACTGGCCAATTGAACTCGCGTTAATTGGAAACGCAGTTATAAGAAGTCCGCACTCATTTAGCATTCACGCCATCACACATTCATTCAGTACGAAGAAAATCCCACCCACAATTTCAGATTTCTCAGATACAGATAAGCTTAAGCGGTTTCGCTTCTAATCTCCACTAGACTAGAAGGTACTAGGGCCTTCGCTGAGAGTTGATCAGACTCTCCTTCCCCCAATTTTTGAGGGGCTGGTTACAATTTCCTAGCTAGGAATACAATACAGAATACAAAATACATACCCGGCGAATGTTCCTCAGTCAGTTGGGTGCTGGGATTAATGCAGGATTCAGGATCCCACCGCTGCCACCAAGAATTGTTGCAGGAATGGATGCATGAATTTGTGGTACTTCAGGAGTCAAACAGCACACCAGAATGAGAGAGAATCTTCTTTATTTGCCAGCAAACAAGTAGAACATCAGCATTAAGTCTCTTCTTCTCTTTCTCAGCTCTCTGTGTCTTTGGGCTTCTGTCTCAGCTGCTTCTCTTCTTCTGCTGTCTTCTCCTTCTTCTGTCTGTTCTTCTGTCCTTCTTTCTGACGTAAGCTTCTTCTGCTCCCACTTAAATACAGTTCTATCTAGCCTAGCCTAGCCCCCCTTACTCTCCAATTGGTTAAGGAATAGATTGATTACCTTGCCTCAACCAATCAGCTCTATACAAATATCAGTTACATAGGTTTGATATTTCTCAAACTGACCTATGACCTGGGGGCCCCTCAAGCTAGACATTTGGGCTCCAGAACTCTTGCATTTTCCTTATGATTGATTTCTCATATTCCTAGTACTAACTGCTAACTAAACTCTGGCATTCATTAAAGGGGTCAAGGGTCAGTCTTACTTAATGGCATAGCTTGTTATTACTTCCAGGACCATTCCTACATTTTACCTATAATAATCAAGGAGAAGAGAGCTGACTAGTCCTGACCTCTTTTCACCTATCAGCTCCATACATCAAACCAGCCAGGACTGCAGATAATTCAAACCACATGCTTGACCCTCTTAAACAGCAGACAAAGGCTCACTTTAAAGAGTCAGGCAAATATGTAACACTGGATTGAAAGGATATCTACATATTAATTACACAGAAAAACATATTCTAAAATAAGCAGAATCAGTATTCCTTATAAGCCATATCTACATATTAAGAACTTCTAAAATCTAACTCATTTATATCTAGAATTATTTAGAATCTAACTAAACAGCATTTCAGCCTAATCCCTTTAAATTGCCTGCAATATACCTTGTCTAATAGGATACATATGTGTTTGCATTAGCAATCCATCAATCACAAGGGACAGAGTTTCATTTCTCCACTGACCTTTCTAACCTTTAGCTCGGCAAGCTAGACTTTCAAAATAATCTGAACATCTGGCATTCCTTCACTTGCAGAGTGAAAGTTAGAATTAACAAATATGATTTCTTAGAATTATTCTTTGCCCACTGCCTCAATTGGACATTCAACAGCACCCAAATCCTCACCTGGCGATAATATTTTATTAAACTGTTTCTTCATTTACTTATTTAACTGTTCATTTTACTTTTTAATCTCTAAGTTACTTATAAGCAATACTTAACTTGCACTGAACGGTCAGACCAGGGGTTCACAATGCCCAACATGCATGTTTCGCCCTAAAAGGCTGTGTCAAGGGCTCCCCTAAAAAATACATAAATATAAGTGCATTAAAACATCGTCTTTAAGGAGGCAGCACAGGTCCCGTATTTTACAAATGCCCAGCTGTCTCCCCAAACTATACCCCATATTTATTCTAAACCATACTTCCAACCTACCCTTAGCCGTTCTTAGTACCAGCCTCGCAATGTTTTTTTTCTGGATTTCCTCCTGCTAAGATGGCGACAGCTTCCTACTCTGTCCTTTTAGCTTCTCCTTCTCCTATTGATGTCTCCACCCCCTGAGTCCGATGGACCAATCACAATTCCCCACTACATTAAGGTAGCTCCTTATATTAAGGTAGCCCTTCTAACTCAGCATTAAGTCCAGGAACTTGACATCTCTATTGTGGCTTCAAAAATACCACTGCAATAGCCTTAAATGCAGGCTGAAGTCTAAAATCTTCAAAGAGAGTACAGCAATATTTCAGAACTTAGGGAAAATAGTGGGATATGAAACTGGAAGTGGTTAGTCATATTACAAATGTAGCCTAATAGCAAGAGTGCTCATTTGTGGGTTTAACCCCCAGTTTTGCTGCAGGATCTATTTATTTTCCCTTTGTTGTTTTGGTGATGGTCATTGGTTGAAGTCTTATTGATTTGCAGCATGTAATAATTGTTGTGATTGTGTTGAAGTGTTCACAATAGAACAGATGCTAAGATCAGGATATTCCCCTAACTATCCATATAAAGCCCTGTCCTAGTGATTAGAGCAGATACCTTTGAATTTAATGCTGTGGTTTCAAGTCTTTCCTTTTCAGCAGGATTTCTTTTGGCTTCACATTTCTTTACAGCAGGATTTCTTTTGGCTTCACATTTTATTGTGCTGGAGGTCTGTCTGCTTCTATCCCCATGTTTTCCATATTAAGCTGTAGCCTAAGGGTTACATGAGTTGTCTATGAACTTACTCAGAGCAAGGCAATTATGAATCTAGGATTTAAATTGAACCATGCTGGGATTTGGGGAACTGTGAGATCTATGGTATCATTTTCTGGGTAGTAATTGTATGATGTCGGTGTTATTTTATTGCAGATTTCGGTTCTAATATAATGTATGCTGCATAGGCAAACCATGCCGCATTCTGAAGAACTCAAAATATAAATCAATACTGGTCGCTCTTTTCCAGCATTTAGAGGGTCTTTTAATAAAGCTTAGCTGGAGTTATCTGCAGCAGGGCCCATAGGAATAAAATGTACCCTGCTGCAGATAACTCAAACTAAACTTTAGTAAAAGACCCCCTTAATTAAGTGTAGGGGAGGGAGGCCTGCATGGAATGCTATACAACCCACTGTCCCCAAATGTTTGACATCTCACCTAATATCTTAAACATTTGGGAATGATATAATCCCCATTGGCTGGATTATACCACAACCTCTGCACTGGAAGGGGGGTGTTGGAGAGCTGTAGTGGACTAAATTCTAAAAAAATATCCTCACACTTAGCCATCTTTCTGGCTTTCAGACAGATATGAGGTTGAGATGAGCTGCAAGAGCTGTGGTTGAAAATAAGCTCTGCATAGGGTCTATGCTGAGAACCGGTGGACCGTGGAACCAGTGAGTGTTCTGGGGCTGGGGGTGGAAGGAGAGTGTTAAAAAGGACTGAGAATGGGAGAAAGTGTGAAGGGTCTGCTGTCAGCTGAGGAAAAGGACTTGCAATAGAAAATGAAAATAACTTGCCCAGTTTCTCTGGTTCTCAGCCCACTATTGCAGAGCTGCCAAGTTATCCATTCCAGGAGGGAGATTTTTTGCCTAGTCCTGGATTTTTGCCAACCTCAGCCTGGTGCAATATGGGATCTGCAGCACTGATTTCAGTGGATAGAATCATGCACTACAAATATTACACTGCTTTGGGGTGTAAGTATAAAACCAGGACCGGCCAAAAAGTCAGCCTCTTGGAATGGGTAACTTTGCAGCTCTGCAAATATATGTTTGTCTTGGGCCCAATATATTGTTAATCCAGCCCTATTGGCAGCAAGGCAGCAATCAAATACTACTGAGGATATATATAAGCATCTATGTAGAATTGCATCCTAATGAACCAGTCCAGAACACTGATGGTCATTGGTTCAAGCCTTACTGATTTGTAGCATGTAATTGTTGTGGGTTATGTGATTTGTTGGGGGGGGGAGGGGAGCCCCACGTTGACAGCCATATAACCTACGGTTCCTAAATGTATAACATCTCTGTTGAAATGCTAAACATTTGGGGACAGTGTGTTGTAGAGCTGTCAATGCAGTGCCTACTGTGAATATGTGAGTATAGGGTTGCTCATTTGCTGCTACATAAAGCTACATGTGTCTGTTTGCTGCCCTTTTTGATGTAGGTTGTCACTTTCAGCAACAGCAGCTCCTTTTGGCTAAGCAAGGCTTTTGTTCACATAGGCGTGAATGTGATCAGCCAACATGTGCCCCGTTCAGTTCCTCCTCAGACATAATCTTCCAGGTACACCAAGCAGGGGCATAGCTAGGTGGGGCCATGGGGACCTGGGCCCCCAGATTTAGTCCGAGCCCCTGGTTTTGCTGGCAGGGGGGTCCCTAACCCCCACCAGCTGAAGACTTTGTCTGCGCCAGTCTTCTCGCCTCCCCCCACCGCCTCACTGCTCCCCCCTGCCGCATTCCACCACACCAAATGCCTTTGCTACCAGAGGTCCCCAACCCCTGCAGCTGAAGCCTTCTTCAGTGCCGGTCTCCTGCCCTGTGCTTCTTCCTCCTGACGTCCTGCACGTTCCTTTAAGTGAAACTGAGCATGTGAGAAAAACATCCAAACGCTGCTTTATGCCATTTTTTAGACATTTTTATTTTAGAAAATGAGCCCCATAGTAACCTATAGAACTGTAAGTCTAAGTGCATTGAAAGTATACCTCTTTCTGTACTCCATTCAGTGGAGAACTAGTTGGGAGCATCCTAGCCATATGCACTGATAGCAGTTATCGAGTGCCATCTCTTGGCCTCTTCACCTATATATGGTGCCTTTTACATGAATCAAAGGTAAATAGAGGTATGCTAGTTATTTTGCTTTGAGACATAGCTTGCGATTGACACATTCACAAGATTTTTTTAAATCTGTGCATTTTTATGCTGTACCTTTGGATTTCTTAGTCTGTATATTTTTAATGCTCACCATCAACAGCTGAGATAATTTGCTTGACTCCTGAGGCAGGCGTTTAGCGCTGAAATGCAGGACTGTGTCAAGTCTGTTTCAATAAACTTACTCATTGGAAATACATTTGGTCTACCCCCTACTTCTTCTTTTTTTGTTTTTATACTGTTGTTAGAGGGGCACTTCTACTTGTTTTGTGTCCATGAACATACAAAGCAGGACCACACCCTGGTCCTTATCCATATGCACTGACAGCAGTTATTGACTTCCATCTTTTGTCCTCTTCATAGCATTTGGACATCCAACCCAAGTAGACCTTTATATGGTGCTTTTCACATGGAGTAAGGTACGATAGTTATTTTGCTCTCAGATAGACCACATGTGTTACTGGAACCCATGGTGTGGTACTACGTGTTCACTGGTACTGTTTAGATAATGGGTCATGAATGCCCCATGTGTGCATTGACAGTACTAGCTAAAATTTGAAACAAGCCATAGGAAACATTGTGTTCACAAGGGCCTTGCCATGTCACAAAGGGTCTGGTAAGGCCCCTACCTCCCCTAGCTTAATAAGTGTGCCCCAACTTTGGAGCTTTTATCCCTACAATAAAGGTGCATGGTTGTCTGTTCATACCTTGGCCTCACCCAGAAAGACAGGACACAGGAGACATAAAAGTATCAACCGTTAAAAATATATTTTGGTGGGGAAAAATTATGCCAAACAAAAATGAGGCAAGCTGCCATTTACAAAGGTAATAAACAAACACAAATCATTAATTTAAAGAAAACATATGTAGGGAAAACAAACAAACTTAAACCACGACAAAACATATAAGGAGGGTGGGAAATAAGGAAGACGAAAAGGATCATTAACTAAGATTTGGGGGAGGGGGCTGGGGGAAGGAGGTGTTGCCTAGATGCTATATCAGCCTCCACAACATTGACCAGGTGCTCCACCATCATGATCAGTCCATCAATGCTGGTCCTCAAGGCCCACACCTCTGTGACCAGTTCCCTGGCAATGGAGGGCTGGCCTAGAGGACCGCCATGAGGGGCTGGACATGGTGGCTGCTTGGGGCCACTTGTGCCTGCCTTATCCTCCCCTTCAGACTGTGAATAGGGGGTTGACATAGAGGCAAGTTGTCCCATATAATGGGCAGCCTATTGTAGCAGTTCTGGGGCTCCTGGTGCTAGGTCTCCTGTGGCTGTGTCTACAGCTGGTGCTGGGGCTCCTGCTCCTCATGCTGCTGGTGGGGCCTCAGGCAGGTCCCTCACCCCTGCTGCTGTACCCTGACCTGCACACTTGTAGACACATAACTGAAGATAAAAATGTAAGCATTGGGATAGACATATTGCTATTGTGTGCTACAAGTAAAGGCAACTGAAAAGTACACTTTCTGTGTGTCCCCTTCTCCATTACAAATATCTATAGACAAGGGGGAATTGCATTGTCCACTAGGATACAGAGTGCTAGTGAGAATTGAACCCCACTCCCCAGCGTCAAATCCTACTCCACAAATCATCACCCTACACCTCAACTCACAACAGATAATTTGTGGTGGGGACAGTAATTGTGGATACATGGTGCTGGTGGTACTACATGAACCAATTTCTATGAGATATAGGTATTTCGTACACAGGTATAAGCAGAAACAATATAACATATAACAGCAATTGTCACTATCTCAGCTGCTAATGGATACATTGTTATATTAGTCCAATCACAGCTCTACATGCTGAAACACAGTCACATGATGCTCCTAATAGTCCATTGGCAGAGATGGCTAACATGCACACATGTATTAAGGGGTGGAGGAGGGAAAAGGGGCGCATGATCAGACTTTGTGCATGGGCATCTCAAATATATTAGCTAACTAGCATCCAGATGAACAGTAGGTTGTCTAGCATTCGAGACAGGCTTCTGCACCCCCAACTCAACCAAAATAAAAAAAAAACATAATAGCCGGGACAGAGTGGTTTGTGAACCAGCGCAACCTTCCATGCTCTGCATTGCCTCCATGCAGACAGCAGAACTTCAGATGCAGGGTGACAATTGAGGCACTTTAGCTACAAGTTACTATAGCACATCATACAGTGGCCTTTCAGGTATCACACACCAACAGCTGTACCCCCTCACTCTATAGTTGGTGATTAACACTAGAACAGTGGTTCCCAAACCTGGTCCTGGTGGCATCCTAGTCAGACAGGGTATCAATATGTCCACAATGAATTTTATGAGATAGATTTGCATGCAGTGGTGGCACTGCATTGCAGCTCTCTCTCATGAATATTCATTGTGGGTATCCTGAAAACGTGTCTTGCTGAGATGTCTCTAGGACCAGGTTGGGGACTACTGCACTCAAATTCTGATAATAACCCATCTATGTTAGAACATTTACCAATGGTCCATCTGGTCAATATCCTGCTTCCAACAGTGGACAATCAGGTTACAAGTACATGCAGAAAACCAATTAGTAGCACATTCCATGCTACAAATCCCAGGGCAAGCAGTGGCTTTCCCCATACATACTATGGACTTTTCCTCCAGGAACTTGTCCAAACCTTTTTTAAACCCAGATACGCTAAACTAACCACTGTTACCATATCCTCTGGCAGTGAATTTCACAGCTTAACTATTCTTTGAGTAAAAAAATATTTCCTCCTATTTGTTTTTAAAGTATTTCCATGTAATTTCATTGAGTGTCCCCTGATCTTTATATTTTTTGAAAGAGTGAACAATCAATTCACTTCTACTTGTTCTACACCATAAGGATTTATAGACCTCAATCATATCCCCCCTCAGCTGCCTCTTTTCCAAGCTGAACAGCCCTAACCTCTTTAGCCTTTCCTCATATGGGAGGAGTTCCACCCTTTTATCATTTTGACCACTATTCTTTGAACGGCGACCACAATTGAACTTATCTTGTGGCTGGCTGCGAAAGTACTTATAGCAGAAAATTTCTATACAGAAACGGCACAACCAAGGTGTCTCATTCACTGGCATCTCTGTAAGCATTACAACATCAGTGTACTAGAAAATAACTAAGAATAGCCATACTGGGTCAGACCAATGGTACATTTAACCTAGTATCCTGCTTCCAACAGTGGTCAATCCAGGTCACAAGTACCTGCAGAAACCCAGCATTGGGATCATGACCCTATGAGAATTGTTGAAAACGAAGAGGTTATGATCACCTGAGACATCCAATCCCAACTAATAAAAGTTGGATTCTAGAAAAACTGATAGAGTTGTAAAAAAGAAAACACCAGGATGGCATTGATTATAGAGGTGTCAGTCACAAGCGATTATTCGATGAATCAAGTGGAGAGAGGGAAGATCCTCAAGATCCAAGAAATGCAGTCTGAAACCAAGAAAATGTGGCAGAAAAATACAGAAATGTTTCCCCATCATTTTTAGTGGCACAGGTTTGATCCAAGCACAACAGGATAAGTTGCCTATACATGCTTCATCTTATGAACTCCCAAAAGGAAGCTCTCTTTAGCACAATGCAAGTACTACAGTGAGGGTTAGCAGTAAATTTGAGAGACTGAGATCATACTCTACATACCCTAGCTTTTTTATGCATAAAACCAAGTAAAACGCTAACAAAGTAATTTGTTGCCAAAACCAAACTAATTGTTTCCAAACTAACCCATTTGGAGAAACTGCTCCCCAGCAAGAAGTATGTGAAACCCATTGCTTCTGATAGATAAATGCTTCTCAATATTAATTATTAAAAGATTTAAGGGAAAAAAAAGAAAAATACAAAACGTATCTGAAGTTTCAAAGGGGCACTAAAATGGTTCTAGATTTCACAAACTATATAATATAAAGTGGGCTACTTTAGTATTTGAATAATTCATGGTCTAATTATTCATTGAAGTTCCATTCTTGCCCAGCACCAAAGTCATTGCATTGTTACATTTTCCCACTAAAAAATAAATAAGGTATTCATAACATGAAATGTAATTTATGCTAATGAATCATATACACATTGCACAGTGGCTCCATTTCATTTTTTTTATTGTAGTTCAGTGTCATTTTAGGCTTTTGTGCTTTGCTTAGACTGCATTTAGTTTTGGTTTCTGGAAAGGGCTACAAGATACAGTAAATTATGCTGCTTGTAACTGGAGAAAACAACAGTATTGATTAAACTGGGATAGCGGATGAAAAACAAGACAAATGGGTTAATCAGCCTTGGTTGTAGCCTCCAGGAGTTCTATAGCAGTTGAATATTCAAGTTCATTTTCAGGTCATCTGAATATCTACTATCATAAAAAAGGATACTCCATGACTATTTGTTGTGTTTTTAACTCTCCAAAAGTTATTGCAAGGGACAAATAAGATTCTGAGAAGCAGAATGTGGAATCCACCTAAACATCCCATTGCCATGTCTTCTTGTCATCACACATGCTTTTTATGTAGGTAACTCCTGGAATAATTTTATAAAAGCCATTTTGTTTATTTATTTATTTATTTGTAACACTTGTATCCCACATTTTCCCACTTATTTGCAGGCTCAATGTGGCTTACATAGTACCATAGAGGCAATCGCCAATATCGGTATGAACAAGTACAGAGTGAGGTTGTGGTAGAGTAAAGTTCGTGCGTTACAGACAGATTTAGGAATCATAAGGAGGTGACCAAGAGGGGCATAATTGAAAGGGGCGCCCAAGTTTTCCTGAGGACGTCCTCGCAGGACGTCCTGGCGAAGGGGCGGGGAAACCCGTATTATTGAAACAAGATGGGCGTCCATCTTTCGTTTCGATAATACGGTTGGGGATGCCCAAATCGCGAAATTTAGGTAGGCCTTAGAGATGGTCATCCTTAGAGATGGTCATCCCCGATTTTCGGCCATAATGGAAACCAAGGACGCCCATCTCAGAAATGACCAAATCCAAGCCATTTGGTTGTGGGAGGAGCCAGCATTCGTAGTGCACTGGTCCCACTGACATGCCAAGACACCAACCAGGCACCCTAGGGGCACTGCAGTGGACTTCAGAAAAAGCTCCCAGGTGCATTGCTCCCTTACTTTGTGTGCTGAGCCCCCAACCTCCCAACCCCCCCCCAAACCCACTCCCCACAACTGTACACCACTACCATAGCCCTAAGGGGTGAAGGGGGGCACCTACATGTGGGTACAGTGGGTTTCTGGTGGGTTTTGAAGGGCTCACATTTACCACCACAAGTGTAACAGATGGGGGGGGGGGGGCTGGGTCCACCTGCCTGAAGTGCACTGCACCCACTAAAACTGCTCCAGGGCACTGCATACTGCTGTCATGGAGCTGGGTATGACATTTGAGGCTGGCATAGAGGCTGGCAAAAAATATTTAAAAAGTTTTTTGAGGGTGGGAGGGGGTTAGTGACCACTGGGGGAGTTGGGGGAGGTGATCCCTGATTCTCTCCGGTGGTCATTTGGTCAATTCGGGCACCTTTTTGAGGCTTGGTCATAACAAGAAATGGACCAAGTAAAGTCGCCCAAGTGCTCGTCAGGGATGCCCTTCTTTTTTCCATTATTGGTCAAGGACGCCCATGTGTTAGGCACGCCCCAGTCCCACCTTCGCTATGCTTCCGACACGCCCCTGTGAACTTTGGTCATCCCCGCGATGGAAAGCAGTTGAGGACACCCAAAATCGGCTTTCAATTATGCCGATTTGGGCGACACTGGGAGAAGGACGCCCATCTTCTGGGCACTGGAAAAACTGTCACAAAGTGCTATGAGTAGAGAATGATACATGGACAAAGTTTGTCCCCGTCCCTATGAGTTCTATCTCCGTGCCCGCCCTGTCCCTGCTGGTTCTGTCTCTGTCCCTGTCCCTGTCCCATCCCTGCAGGCCCCATCTCCATCCCTGCCCCATCCCCACAGATTCTGTCCCCATCCCCGCCCCGTCCTGTCCCAGTGGGCTCTGTCCTCATTTGCAGAAGCATAAGTACATAAGTATTGCCATACTGGGACAGACCAAAGGTCCATCAAGCCCAGCATCCTGTTTCCAACAGTGGCCAATCCAGGTCACAAATACCTGGCAAGATCCCAAAAAAGTACAAAACATTTTATACTGCTTATCCCAGAAATAGTGGATTTTCCCCAAGTCCATTTAATAATGGTCTATGGACTTTTCCTTTAGGAAGCTGTTCAAATCTTTTTAAACTCCACTAAGCTAACCACCTTTACCGCATTCTCTGGCAACGAATTCCAGAGTTTAATTACAAATTGAGAGAAAAGTTTCTCCAATTCGTTTTAAAGTTACTACATTGTAGCTTCATCACATGCCCCCTAATCCTAGTGTTTTTGGAAAGCGTAAACAGACGCGTCACATATACCTGTTCAACTCCACTTATGATTTTATATTTAAATCTTTTTATTAAAGTATAAAAAGGAACAAAATGCTGTGCAACTGTTGTGTGTAAATTAGAAATAGAAAACAATAATAACAATGAGCAGCTTTAATAACCCTCTTTCCCACCACCACCCTCTACCCTTCCAACCCCAATAATAGGTGATTTCTACTACACCAAGGAATCCTAATTCACACTGTTAAATGTCCAGGGGTATAAAATACAACCCATTCTATATGCCCTAGAGGGAAAAAATATGCCCTATGAAGCATTGTTATGGTTTTTTAATCTGTGGATAAATAAGAAGTCATCAACAATCTCAGGATTCAATCTAGCTCTCCTGTCTTCCAAAGTCCTTCCTGGAATAGGAGTTGTCTTCTTAGAAGATGTGCTGGTAGCAGGATGTACAGAATCCCCCATGCAAATTTTGCAGGTTGTGGCCAGTATGTTTGCTTGTTTTTCCAAAAAATCAAAATATCTTTGTAGGCATCACTCAAACTTAAATAACAGTCCAGGTCATTAACAGGCTTCAAACTAGAAAATGACACGGGGACAATGTTTGTCCCCGTCCCTGTGAGCTCTGTCCTCATCCCTGCCCCATCCCCGTGGGATCTGTCCCCCCCCATCCCCACGAGCTCTGTCCCTGTCCCCATCTCTGCGGTTACTGTGGTTCCCTGTCCCAGTGTCACAACTCGTGCACTTGGCACTTGCTCCCCTTCCCAGAAAACGCCACACTGCAAGCATCTTAAAGAAAGTTGGATTTTTTATTTTGGCCGCAGCCAGGAACGTTTAGCTTACAATTCAAAACACATCATACGTCAAACATAATTATCGTTACACACACATAACTACATATCATCATCTGTTAATAACTTGGGGTACACAGTTTTGGACCTCACAAATGCTTAGTATGCCCCGGACGATGCGGTAAGGTAAGACAACAGCGCTGCTTACACCTGGCCGTCTGGGTTTCCGAGGGCGGTTTCCCTTTCTTCCTCTCCTTTTATTCTCCTTCTTCCCGCCCCTCCCCCCTGCCTTAACCCTTTGTCCGCCTGGTTCCCCTCCCTTTTCCCTGTGCCCTCCTCCCTCTCCCCTTCCCCCCCACCCTCCCTAACGTCGCAGGCCATCGGCCCGGTTGTGCCCAGCCTCCCTTTAGGAGGTGGCTGGGTTCTTTCTCCAGCTATGAGCACTCACAGTTGCATGCTCTTTATAGAATAGCTTAGAACCCATTTCCATTTCTAAATTGGGCATCAACTCAAACCTGGTATAAATGCTGGTATCTAATTCTTGGTCGTAGCATGCCTAAGATGAGCACATACAGATTATAAGTAAATACTATCACTTACATGTGTATCTGATTCCAGTTAGACACGCATACTTACACCAGCCATTGAACTGGCGTAAGTGCTCACAACTGAAGTTACACACATAAATGGATGCTTATGTTAGTATTCATCATGGTAAATTAAACATGTAGCTGCCCTTTCATTACTCCATAATGTATAAGACTCTATTCTTCTCACACAGAAAGAGAGAAAACTAAGCATGGCAGGTTTATTCCCTTATTTTAGAAGCATATGTATGTGGCAATGGAAGGGGAGAGCAGCAGGGAAATTTTCTTTTGATGTCATTTTCAGTGTTGTTTATAGGAATTTTCATTTCATGCCCATTTGGGATTTCAGGCCCATTTGTCTTTACAGGAGCAATGATGTTGAGGGTGCACCCTGAAAATGTGCATATTTGGGCACTAATTAACACATGCAAGATGGTTCATCTATGCGCAATGGTTTGAGCATGCATGTGAACCATCAGCAAAGAGTGTTTTTCTTTGCTAATACTGCACGCTATTATCAACATTTATGCAGAGATTCACCTAAGGCGGTGTACAGCAGGTTCAGGTTAACATAAAACTTATAATTTCTTAACAAAATAACAATAGTAAAAACCAAGAATAAACATAAATACGATAAATGAGGTAAACTTGAAAACAGTAAATTGAAACCTAATAATTGTGTTCATTTCTGTGCTGGGACCGCTGGGACCTAGAGATGGAAGTAACTAGTGAGGTAATTAAATTTGCTGATGACACAAAGTTATTGAAAGTCGTTAAATTGCGGGGGATTGTGAAAATTACAAGAGGACCTTACGAGACTAGGAGAACTGAGCGTCTAAATGGCAGATGACGTTTAATGTGAGCAAGTGCAAAGTGATGCAAGTGGGAAAGAGGAACCCGAATTATAGCTACATCATGCAAGGTTCCACATTAGGAGTCACGGACCAAGAAAGGGATTTAGGTGTCGTCATTGATGATACCTTGAAACCTTCTGTTCAGTGTGCTGCTACGGCTAAGAAAGCAAATAGATTGTTAGGTATTATTAGGAAAGGAATGGAAAACAAAAATGAGGATGTTATAATGCCTTTGTATCACTCCATGGTGCGACCGCACCTTGAATATTGTGTTTAATTCTGGTCACTGCATCTCAAAAAAGATATAGTGGAATTAGAAAAGGTGCAGAGAAGGGCGACGAAAATGATAAAGGGGATGGGACGACTTCCCTATGAGGAAAGGCTAAAGCAGCTAGGGCTCTTCAGCTTAGAGAAAGGTGGCTGAGGGGAGATATGATAGAGGTCTACAAATAATGAGTGGAGTTGAATGGGTAGATGTTCATGCTTTCCAAAAATACTAGGACTAGGGGGCATGCAATGAAGCTACAATGTAGTAAATTTAAAACGAATCGGAGAAACCTTTTCTTCACTCAACGTGTAATTAATCTTTGGAATTTGTTGCCAGAGAATGTGGTAAAGGCGGTTAGCTTAGCGGAGTTTAAAAAGGTTTGGACGGCTTCCTAAAGGAAAAGTCCATAGACCATTATTAAATGGACTTGGGGAAAATCCACTATTTCTGGGATAAGCAGTATAAAATGTTTTGTACATTTTTGGGATCTTGCCGGGTATTTGTGACCTGGATTGGCCACTGTTGGAAACAGGATGCTGGGCTCGATGGACCTTTGTTCTTTCCCAGTACGACAATACTTATGTACTTCTGTACTTCTGCTCATTTTCATTAGTTGACAACATTCAATTACATGGGGTATATCATTGACATTTCTCATGTTGTTGCAAACAACACTCCATCCCTAGGAAATGATGACATTTGCTCTTGGAAATGACATGCATTCATAAATGGTAATTTTGGAACTGGCATAATCTATAGACAGCAACATCAACATTTGAGTGTCTGTGTTGGGGGTGATATGGGTAGTTTCTCACAAAGGCAGGGGGGGGGGGTGAATTCAGGGCAGCAACTTTAAACATCACCATTAATACTTGCTATAAATAATGTACAAATATAGACCAAGCTTGTCTTTTGGAACCTAACACTTGTGGTGCAGATGGTTGGAGGAGAATCAAGTGTAGTTGGTCTGCCTAATTGTTTACATTGTCTCCATTGTTATGTTGCTGCTTTCCTTAATCCCACCTTGTCCCTTTTCAGCCCACATGCTAACTCATCTGTACAGCCCAAATCAAAAACATTTCCATCTCCCCATTCATCTCTGCTCCTATTGCCTGTCCCTCTGCCACACTTTCATTTGTTTCCCTGGAGTATTCCTATCTGTGCCTACATGTCTGTCTGTCGTCTGTGCATGAGAAGGTATGTGTAGGCCATTATCAACACCTGAATTGGTAGCTAAGGTACCTCTCGCCTTAAACACCTTCAGGTTTTAACCAATGGGTTTTTGTTTCTCAACATGAGAACGACATAACTCCTTACCTCAGAATGAGAAATTTCCTCCCCACCACCTGCAATAGAAACCGAGACTACGGCTCCCTCCTCACCTTATTCTTTATTTAACCTAGACATGTAATAATTCCAGTACTAGCTCTAGCCCCCGTTCAGGCCCCAGCCAGAGTTCTCCTAATAGTGGCACTAGCCCAGCTCCTACCAAAAGCTCTAATTAGCACGCTCCGTTATAATTTTTAACTGTAAATCACACAGCATTCTAACTGTGTCACACTTTAAAACAGCATGTTCAGTGATCATTTTAACTAAAGTATTCTAGCAAGCATTTTAACTGTAAATATCCACTATAAACAAATTTTGTTGCCAGAGAATGTGGTAAAGGCGGTTAGCTTAGCGTAGTTTTAAAAAGGTTTGGCCGGCTTCCTAAAGGAAAAGTCCATAGACCATTATTAAATGGCCTTGGGGAAAATCCACTATTTTTGGGAAGCAGTAAAAATGTTTTGTACTTTTTGGGATCTTGCCAGGTATTTGTGACCTGGATTGGCCACTGTTGGAAACAGGATGCTGGGCTTGATGGATCTTTGGTCTTTCCCAGTATGGCAATACTTATGAGATAGATGCTACCCCAGAGGAGCTAGCTCATGACCCTATCATGGGACTGCAGGGTGAAGCAAAGAAGAGGTACAACTAATGCCTTTTCTCAGCTGGCATGAAACGATATACAGTACCAGTACCTTTTCGCTGCCTGCATTTTTTGCTGTCTTCAAAATGTCAAAATTTCCCTGCAGCTACTGCCTCACTTTGTGGGCAAGAATGAAAGTAAAGGGAAGTGTACGACTTACAGACTGTATGCATGCTCTATATTTGCTAATCTCACCACCCCTTTTCAATGCTTCTCATTCTCTTTCCATTCTTCCAGGTCATTTACACTATGTCTTAATCTTTCCCCACACTTCATCCACAATCTCTTAACCCCTCATTTCACACTTTCACTCATTCTGACAACCCATTAACATACCCCCCACTCATACCCAACAATTGCCAAGTACTCACTATCTACTTGAAATTACCACCCCATCTATCCCATGTAAGATTGTCCTGCTCAGCCTCCCCAACACTCTCCTATTCAGTCACCAAGTCCCAATCATCTTCTGCTCTGTTCCCTTTCTTTCCTCATCGTCCCATCCATCTTTTGCTCTGTTCCTCTTCTTCCCATCCCCATCCATCTTCTGCTTTGTTCCTCTTCTCTCCCTAGTAGCATCCACTTTCTGCTCTGTTCCATATCTTCCCCCTCCCAGTCCCAATCATCTTCTACTTTATTCCCTTTTCCCCCACTTTCCATATCCTAGCCATCTTCTGCTCTTTCCAGGGTCTCCTGCCTGTTTGATATTTACCGGCATATATGTATACTCATTTCCATTTTGCGCAGTCTGGTAGGAAATGTAGAAGGTGTAATAATGGAATTTTTCTTTTCCAACTCCTAAATATAAAAGATCTATTGTACTATTCTGTGTTTCTTTGGTATATGAAGCCTCGAAAATCTGACAAGAACTCCTAGAAAGATACAATTTTGTCAGATTATTTAATCTTTCAAAGAATAGTCATAACTTTTCTGTTCCTTAAAATGTTTTTAGATTAATGACATAGGTTTATTGTTATTCCTAGAAATGTTCTAGCTCTTCTGTGATTCCACTTCGAACTTTATGGTATTAGCGGAATACAAATGTTTATGTTATGTTATGTTATTATACTGAGGGCACTCAGTTTGTTACCTATTGTCTATGCAGAACCTGTCGTCAAAGGCTTTGCTAAATCTAAAAACACCACATCTAGCGCTCTCCAATGAGCCAGCTCTCTGGTCATCTGGACAAAGAAATTAATGAGATTTGTCTGACAAAACCTGCCTCTAGTGAAATCATGTTGCCTCGGATCTATAATCAGTGGATTCCATAACTTTTACTAGTCTCTGTTTTTTAATGCATTTCCATAAATCTACTTATCACAGAAGAGATTACCAGCCTGTACTTCCCAATCTCTTCTTTACTCCCGCTTTGTGGAGAGGGACCATTCCTGACTCTTGAGAAGCATTGAAAAGCTCAGCCAGTGGAGCCGCTAGAACTACCCTAAATTCCTTCAGTACGCTGGATGTATGCCATCCAGCCCCATCGCTTTGTTCGCCATTATTAGCCATATCCTCTTGAATTCAATCCTCTGAAAATTATTCAGGGACTACCACCCCTCCATTCCTATCAGTGTTTATCTTCTACGGTTCTGTTCTGGGTTCAGCGTGTGAACACAGAACAGAAATATTTGTTAAGCAATTCCGCCTTATCAGGTTCTACATATTCCTCCCCTTCTTCACATTTGAGTCTCCACCCCCCCCCCCCCCATTTTACTGTCTAGGTTTTTTTTCCATTTGCATCTTTGCTTTCCTGATTACTCTCCTAGCTTCCCTTAGCTTTTCCACATATTGTCACGATTTTTCAGCTACTACTTTTGAGAACCAAAGCGGGCTTCTTTTCCTCTTACTTTCATATACTTTTCTTACTAAAGGTTTGTTGCACACTGCTTTCCTACTTCTTCTAAATAAGAACATAAGAATAGCCATACTGGATCAGACCAATGGTCAATCTAGCCCAGTATCCTGCTTCCAACAGTAGTCAATCCAGATTACAAGTACCTGGCAGAAGCCCAATCAGTAGCAACATTCCATGCTACCAATCCTGGGGCAAGCAGTGGCTTCCCCCCATGTCCATCTCAATAATAACTATGGACTTTTCCTCCAGTAACTTGTCCAAACCTTTTTTTTTAAAAAAAAAAGATATGCTAACCGCTGTTACCACTTCCTCCAGCAGTGAGTTTCAGAGCTTTCTTTGAGTGAAAAAAATATTCCTTCTATTTGTTTTTTAAAGTATTTCCATGTAACTTAATTGAGTGTCCCCTGGTCTTTGTATTTTTTGAAAGAGTGAAAATCGATTCACTTTTACCTGTTCTACATAACTCAGGATTTTATAGACCTTAATCATATCCATCATCAGCTGTCTCTTTTCCAAGCTGAAGAGCCCTAACCTCTTTAGCCATTTCTCATATGGAAGGAGTTCCATCCCCTTTATCATTTTGGGTCACTCTTCTTTGAATCTTTTCTAATTCCGCTATATATTTTTTCAGATATGGCATCCAGAATTGAATGCAATACTCGAGGTGAGGTAGCACCATGGAGCAATACAGAGGCATTATAATATTCTTGGTCTTATTTTGCATCCCTTTCCTAATAATTCCTAGAATCCTGCTTGCTTTTTTTGGTTGCCACCACACCACTGGGCAGAAGATTTCAGCGTATTGTCCACAATGACACCTAGATCTTTTTCTCAAGTGCTGACTCCTAAGGTGAACCCTAGCATCAGGTAACTATGATTCAGATTATTCTTCCCAATGTGCATCACTTTGTATTTGTCCATATTAAATTTCATCTACCATTTATAAAAGTACATAAGTATATAAGTATTGCATACTGGACAGACTGAAGGTCATCAAGCCTTGCATCCTGTTTCCAACATGGCCAATCCAGGTCACAGTACCTGGCAAGATTCCAAAACAGTACAATACATTTTATGCTGCTTATCCTAGAAATAAGCAGTGATTTTCCCTAAGGTCATTTTAATAACGGCTTATGGACTTTTCTTTAGAAAGCTATCCAAACCTTTTCTTAAACCCTGCTGAGTTAACTGTTTTACTACATTCTCTGGCAACGAATTCCAGAATTTAATTACACATTGAGCGAAAGAAATATTTTCTCCAATTTGTTTTAATTTACTACTCCTCTCGTGTCTTCAAGAGATACTTTGTCAATGCCTTTTGAAAATCCAGGTACAACATATGACTTGGCTTCCTTTATCTACATGTTGTTCACCCCCCTTCAAAGAAATGTAATAGATTGGTGAGGCAAGATTTCCCTTCACTAAATCCTGTTGCCTTTGTCTCATTAATTCTTGCTTTTGGTATGCTCTGTAATTTTGTTCTTTATAATAGTCTCTACCATTTTGCCCAGCACCGACGACAGACTCACCGGTCTATAATTTCCCGGTTTCAACCTCATGGAACCTTTTTTAAAATTGGCGTTAAATTGGCCACCCTCCAGTCTTCTGATATCATCGCTTGATTTTAAAGATAAATTATATATTACTAGCAATAGTTCTGCAAGTTCATTTTTCAGTTTTATCAGTACTCTTGGATGAATACCATCCCATCCAGGTAATGTGCTACTCTCAATTGTGCCACTACATCTTCCAGTTTTATAGAGATTTCATTCAGTTTCTCTGACTCATCAGCTTTGAAACATCCTTTCTGGCACTGGTATCTCTCCCAAATCTTCCTCGGTGAAGACCTAAGCAAATAATTCATTTAATCTCTCCACTATGACTTTGTCTTCCCTGAGTGCCCTTTTACTCCTCAGTCATCTAGCAGTCCAACTGATTCTTTTGCCAGCTTCTTGCTTTTAATATTAGCTAAAAAACTTTTTACTATGGGGTCCTTTTACTAAGGCGCACATAAAAATGGCCCTGCGCTAGTGTAGGCGCGTGTTTTGGATGCATGCAGATCCATTTTTCAGCACACCTGCAAAAAGGCCTTTTTTGCCCTTAATGGATGTGCAGCAAAATAAAATTGGTACACATCCATTTTCAGATCTGAGACCTTATCGCCACCCATTCACTTAGTGATAAGGTCTCATGCATTAACCAGGCTGTAATTGTCACACACATACAATGTCGATACTTCCTAGTTAGCTCCACTTAGTGGACGTGTGTAAAAAATGAAATTACCACCCGAGCCACGTGGTAGCCGGGAATAGTTCCAAATTGGTGTGCATTGGGCACTTGTAGGCACCTACATGGCTTAGTAAAAGGACACCTATGTGGTTTTGTCTCCAACTCAATCTTTTTTCAAAGTCCATCTTTGCCTTCTTTATTAGCGGCTTCTCATTGACTTACTATTCCTTATGCTGTTCTTATTATTTTCAGTCAGATCCTTCTTCCATTTTCTGAAAGATTTTCTTTTAGCTCTAATAGCCTCCTTCACCTCATTTTTTTAACCATGCTGGCTGTCGTTTAGTCTTCCGTCCTCCTTTTCTAATACACGGAATATATTGACTGGCTTCCAGGAAGTTATTTTTGAACAACATCCACGCCTGATGTATATTTTTGACTTTTGCAGCTGCTCCTCTAAGGTTTTTTTTTCACCGTTTTTCTCGTTTTTTTATAGTCTCCTTTTTGAAAGTTAAATGCTAGCATATGGATTTCCTGTGTGTATTTACTCCAAAACCGATATCAAATCTAGTCATATTATGATCACTGTATCAAGCGGCCCCAGCACCATTACCCCCTGCACCAGATCATTTGCTCCACTAAGGACTAGATCTAGAATTTTTCCTTCTCTTGTTGGATGAACCAGTTTTCTAGTTTCCTAAGGACTTCCTGCAATTTTTCACAATCTGCATGTGTTTGACAACTTTGAATAGTTTTGTGTCATCTGCAAATTTAATCACCTCATTCATTGTTCTGATTTCCAGAATCATTTATAAATATGTTAAATAGCACTGGTCCCAGATCCCTGAGGCACTCCACTATTCACCCTCCTCCATTGAGAAAATGGCCATTTAAACCTACCTCTTTTTCTGTGAATAACCAATTCATAAGCCACAGAAGGACGCTGCCTCCTATCCCATCACTTTTTAATTTTCTCAGAAGTCTCTCATGAGGAACTTTGTCAAAACCTTTCTGAAAATCTAGATACACTACATCAACTGGCTCACCTTTATCCAGTGTCTATCACACCTTCAAAGACTTCCCTTTGCTGAACCCCATGCTGACTCTGTCCCATTAAACCATATTTGTCTATGGGTTCTGTAATTTTTACTGTTTATAATAGTTTCCACTATTTTTGCTCGGCACATGTTTCCATCCTTACAGCAATTCCTTGAGGTAATCCCATGTTTGAATAAAGTTAGTTTTTTTTAATCTAGACCTTCACTTTTGAATGAAACCCTCTCTACACCTATCCTAATTTTATGGCTCAATCTTTTTTATTAACCAGTAAATCATCAACATTAACATAACATTCAGACAGTGTTTTATAGTTAGACAAAGATCTATTACTAAATATGACAGTATCTCTTGTCTCTTTATCCTTATTCTAATCTTCCCTAATCCTCCCTTCCCTCTAATCCCCCCTTCCCATACCCTCCTCTGAGATCTTCCTTTACCTAGGCTGCACTAGCATTGTACATTATCTTAGTAGCTACCTATTCAAGAGTCTACTCCATGCTACTGGAGTTAAAGTGTTCAGAAATGGGATCCAGCAGCTCTGCCAGCTTTTTCCCTTTGCTGATGAAAAGGTTTTGATGTCTATCCTCTCCATTCGTTCCAAGTTAATACACTCAACCACCATTGTTGTATTGTAGGCCTTTTTTATTAGTTATCCACTCCGCGAGGATGCATTGCTTTGCAACGATGACTGTCTTTCGAAGGAAGGCCTTCAATCCTCTTGGACTCTGAGGTGGGAGTGAAAAGTGTCCGAATAGTATCCAAGCATTAATCTGTCAACACACCTTCCATATCCCTGAGACCTGGGAGGCCAAAGCAGCCCAGAAGTCCGTTATGCTCTTACATGTCCAGAGCATATGGCCCAGTGTGGCTCCCTCTGCGCCACACTTGGGGCACGACCCCCATGGGGACGTGCCCATGTGAAATGCTCTTCGTGTGGCCACATATACTCGCATAGCAATTTATATTGTAATTCCCAATGTGCAGAATAATTAGAATACTTGCGAATTGATAAGATATGGTCCTTCAATTGGTCTGACGTCAAGTCCAGAGAGAGGTCCTTCCCCCAAGCCAGAGCCAAACGCTCATACCACACCATCTGGTGAATTACTGGATGCCAGATGGTCACCTACTATAACTTCAGAAACTCTCTCCCTATTAGTAAGCACTAAATGCAGTATGGCCACATCCCATGTGGGTTCCATTATCAATTGCTGGAATAGTCTCCCCTGTAGAGAATCCAGGATCTCTCCGCTTCTAAAAGACCTCACAATAAGGATACCCCAATCAACTTCTAGTATATTAAAATCACCTATTAGTAGTACTTACTCTTTCATAGCTACAATCTATGACCACCTAAACTTCAGGAAATCATTAAAAACCAACCTGTTCAAAAAGGCTTACACCACTGATCCAACATAAACACCTATACTCTGGAACACAGCAAAACCAAAACTTGTAATGAACACTATATAACCTTTCCTCTCCTCAATCCCCTTTATACCTGAAACACATGTACCTTTATTCAACCACAATATCACCTTGTATTTGTTTCTTTACCGGATTTGACGATTGCCAGTATAGTACTATGTAAGCCACATTGAGCCTGCAAATTGGTGGGAAAATGTGGGATACAAACAAATAAATAAATATATTGAATGTCTTCAGTTAAATCTGTGAATGAGGCCTGTTTATCACACCAATGTAAATACATTTGCCATTTCCTCTTTCCAGACTTGACCCACAGTGCCTCTTTTTACCCTGTAGGTCCTACAATCCTTTCTTCCTACCCTGTCTTTCCTGAACAGATTATACCTGGTATAATTATGTCCCAGTCATAGTCCTCTGTGAACCATGTCTATGTGATCACCACTAAATCCAAATCAACATCTTGCACCACAGCCTCAAGATCTAAAACCTTTTTTCCAATACTTCAGGCATTAGTATGTACTGCATTCCAGACATTGGCTTTTTTCCCATTTGTGCAGAGGTATTTAATCACTTACCTGAGAACTTGTACTTACGTGGGGGCTTTGAACACCCTACTCCAACAATGTTTGTAGAATACAGCCATTGTTAGTGTTCTGCTACTGTGATGATGCAGCTACTCTAGGGGCAGAGCCATGAATAGTCACCCTGCCTTCTAACATTGGCCCTCTTAGCACAGTGTACTCTGGCATGGGATGAGGTACCACTGATCTCAAAGGAGGCCACTGATTTAGAAAAATATAAAAATTGTCACACTGTATCAGACCAAAGGACCATCTAGCCTAGCATCCTGTTGCCAACAGTGGCTACTCCAGATCACAAGTACCTGGCAGGATCCCAAAAAGTAGTAAGATTAGTGAGGCAAAACTTCCCTTCACTAAATCAGCAAAGATTATCACTGTCTTTTCACTCTCACTCCAGTGTCCCAAATATCCACTACTTAGTATTGTGGTTTCAGGGCCGTGCCAACATGGCAAGCGGGGTAAGCACCGCAGGGGGCGCCTGCTTTCAAGGGCACCGTTGCGGGTGCTGCCCCATCATACTGCTTGTCCTCCCTCCCTCCTCCCTCCTTCCAGATAGTCCCTCACCGACCTGTCCTTTGAATTCTTGGGGCAGGCAGTCTTGCCTACCCGCTGCCAGTGCTGACTCTCCCCCGTGCGGTTTGCGCTTTAAAAATGGGCCGCCGAGATTTTCAGAGGTGGCCTCGTGAGACTTCTGATGAAATCTCGGTGGCCATTTTGAAGCGCAAACCAGCAGGGGAGAATCAGTGCTGGCAGCGGGCAGGCAAGACTGCCTGCCCCAAAGAATTTGAAGGACAGGGGCAGGGTGGTGAGGGACGATCTGGAGGGAGGGAGGGAGGGAGGGAGGAGAAGAAGAAGTCACTGCTGAACAACTCGGGAGGGGTGGCAGGGGAGAGAAGGGAGTCCCTGGGCATGGATGGATCATGGAGGGGAGAGAAGGGTCGCTGGGTATAGGTGCATGCAGGGCAGGGGAGAGGAGGGTCCACTGCTGGACATGGGTGGATGGAGGGCAGGGGAAAGGAGGGTCATTGAGTATGGGTGCATGCAGGGCAGGGGAGAGGAGGGTCACTGCTGGACATGGGTGGATGGAGGGCAGGGGAAAGGAGGGTCACTGGGTATGGGTGCAGCAGGGCAGGGGAGAGGAGGGTCACTGCTGGACATGGGTGGATGGAGGGCAGGGGAGAGGAGGGTCACTCTGTATGGGTGCATGCAGGGCAGCGGAGAGGAGGGTTACTGGGTATGGGTGCATGCAGGGCAGGGGGAGAGAAGGGTCGCTGGACATGGGTAGATGGAGGGCAGGGGAGAGGCAAGGCACTGCCTGCAACTTGGCTTCACAAAATGTTTTTTAAAGGTAGGGTGGTGGCAGGAGAGTCGGGGAGGGGAGGGGGTTCTCAGATGGGAGAGGGGTGTTGTGGGGACTGGGGGCTGAAAAGGGGACAGGGAGAAGTGACTGGGGGCTGAAGCTCGGGACTGGTGGGAGAAAAGAGCTGGGGCTGAAACTGGGGACTGGTGGGATAGTGGGGCTGGAACTGGGGGCTGAAAAAGGGGCAGAGAAAAGGGGACAGATCCTGGATGGATGGGAGAGGGAGGGTAATGGTGGATTGAAGGGGCAGAGAGAAAGGGCAGACAGTGGATGGAAGGGATAGAAAGGGCAGACAGTGAATAGAAGGGGGAGAGAGAGAGGGTAGACAGGGGCAGATGGTGGATGGAAGGCACAGTGAGAGAGAGAGGGCAGATGTAGATGGAAGGGGCAGGAAGAGAGGGCAGACATTGGATGGCAGAGAGAGAACAAAGAGATGCTGGATGGAAGGAAGACAGTGAAAAGAAGATGAGGAAAGCAGAAACCAGAGACAACAAACTGTAAATAAAATATATATTTTTATTTGTTTTGCTTTAGGATAAAGTAGTATTGTAGCTGTGTTAATAAATGTTTATAATAGAACATGTAAACAAGGTAATATTTTATTGGACTAATTTTAATACATTTAGCTTTCGGAGAACAAAACCCCCTTCCTCAGGTCAGGATAGGATACTGTAACAGCACTATACTGTATTGACCTGAGGAAGGATGTTTTGGCCTCTGAAAGCTAAATGTATTAGTCCAATAAAATGGTATTATTTTATTTTCTATATTTGTTTTATTTCTATTTGTTAATTTGTAAAGTGGTGATTGGTACTTGTTAGTTTTTTCAAATTTACATCTGCTGTCTTTATATTTTGCGCAGTATGGTATTTTGGTATTTATGGTATTTTATGCTAGACGGGGGGGGGGGGGGGGCGCCAACTGATAGTCTGCAGGGAGCACCAGAGACCCTAGGCACGGCCCTGTGTGGATTGCTGAAAGACCAGTGGTGTTTAGTATTTTCACCACCTCTCCAAACTATCATATATAATATAACGGCTTTAGAGAGATAAAATACAAGGCCACACATATGAGAAAGTGAAGTTAGAGATTTTATTACTCACCAAGAGAAAGTCACAATTACCAATTTTAACCTCTCAAATCTTTATGTACCACCAACCCACAATTTGGAGGGACAATAGACACCAAGGCTGCATCTTGTGAAAGCAATCAGTTACTTTATTTCCCCTACTTACCAAATACAAATACAGTCAGTAATTGCTTCCGGGAGAGAGACACTGCTGCATAGAAATGCTGTCTGCGTCCAACATCTCCACAGAAGTAGGAAATACGATCACTTATATATGGTAAACTTAACATTGAGTCTGTGGGATACATGTCATTAGGCCTGCCTTTTTTCATCTTCCTCAAAAAGAATTATCTAGCTTCTCCTTTTGGCCATCTGTTTTCCCTTATGTCAAACTGGCTAAACCACATTATCCTGTTCAAGCTGACTTGCTCCTTTTCTTCCTTTTTGCAAGCCTGTTTTTGCACGCTAGACTGTTCTTATCAGATCATGATATTCTGGGTCACACAGATGTCAGTCTTGTCATTCTTGGCCTGTTTGGGCCTTACCTAATGGATCAGACCTGTGCTCTTTATTATACAGTATTGCCTAATATAAGTACCATAATCAAGTTCATTCTCATTTGTAACATTATATGCCAGTAATCATAGTTCTGCTTTTTTCTTACCACCTGTTTAGTGACCAAAAATTCCCCTTACATCAGCAAAAGCTATAAATTAGTTTTCAGTAAATCATATCTCTGTTTCTCAGCATTGTGCAGTTAGGTCCTCTTTCCACTTGCTGTGCAAGAACTTATGGGAACATATGTCACACTTGGTAACTGGCATCTCCATGACTGTATTTTTGACCTTTAGTGAGGCCTAGCTCAACACACAACTAAGCAGGCTACATTTGTAAGCCTGTTCTATGGTTCTATAGTTCTATGGTTCATGTCCAGCATGTTCCACATATTAACATGGACAATGTGTTTCTGTGGTATACAGTGGTTTCAGATGGAGAAAGAGATTGGTAATGGACAGTACCACGAAGAGAAACTGTACTGGAGCCATAAGAAATAGCAGAGAGAAAAAAAACAAAGTGTATAGAGAAAATGTTGGCACCTAGAGCGAAGACCCTGGGTGGATTGGGGTGGACCTGGGAGTCACCCCAGAGTAGGCTGTGAGGATATGCAGATGGTCTGCAAGTCCTCCACAGCACCATTTTGCATGCTGGCCTTAGGAGCAAGTCTAGAATCTAAAATATAGTTTTAAGACCATCTGATATTAGAAATATGGATCTTCATAGAATATTAATCTGTTTTTATGATTTCCAGATGATGATCTTGCCTGATGCAGATCAACATGATTCCATGTAGCTTGTTGGGCCCCTAGATTATTACAGATAAAAGTTCTTGAATTCTTGCTATGATTTGTTATTTGAAAGATATAAATGTATTTGGAATAGATTAGTCATAAGCCTCTATTACAATTCATTTTTTTTGAGCATTACCTTTGATTTATTGTCTTGTGTATTATGGAAATACAATTATGGTCATTGCTGGTGTGAAGTAATGCAAAATAGCAACATAATAGAAAAAGAGAGGAAACAGGAACACTGGAAAAGAAAACAAAGAAGTTGAAAAAAATCAGGTTGTGTAAAGAATGAATGTTAATCTGGAGATACATCTTAGAGATGGGATGTTTATATTTTATAAATCAATGCAAACTCAAGAATGCTGGCTTGGTCACAGTGAAGTTACAAGAAATGTTAGACAGATGGTTTGATCTCTACAGAGACTTTTATTATTGTTTTACTAATTGCATTTGCTTAATTGGTTAACATAACAATTAATAGGGTTAGAAGAAATAATTGCACAACAATCTTTAGTGTAAATGTAAAAGTAAATTAACAGCTTGTAATAGTCAAGCATATGTGAATCCTTGGAACGTGGAACTGAGTTTTAATTCATTTGATTGTGGCAGGCATCCTTTCTTCTATTAACTAGGAAGCAGTTGCTTGAAGATGTTTATTGTGTGACCAATCAATAAAAGGGCTTCGTGTTCAGAATCATAGAATCTAAGAGTGTTGCAAAATAGAGATGATAAACTTAAGAGCTGCAGGCTGAAAACTAGGGTTCAAATCCAGTTTCTCTCACTGACACACCATAGCCTCAGGTACATGTCAGATTATAAATCGCAGTACCTACTTGTCACTTGCCCTAAACTGAGATTTTGAATACATAAGGGGAATGGGAAATGGGACTTGATAGACCGCCTTTCTGAGGTTTTTGCAACTACATTCAAAGCGGTTTACATATATTCAGGTACTTATTTTGTACCAGGGGCAATGGGGGGTTAAGTGATTTGCCCAGAGTCACAAGGAGCTGCAGTGGGAATTGAACTCAGTTCCCCAGGATCAAGGTCCACTGCACTGACCACTAGGCTACTCCTCCACTACAGGGGTCTTTTACAAAAGCGTGATGGTATTTTTAGTGCTCGTTTAATGCTAGAGATGCCCATATGAATATATGGGCATCTCTAGCGTTTAGTGTATGCTTATTTTAACGTGCACTAAAAACGCTAGTGTGCCTTTGTAAAAGATCCCCTAAGAGCCCAGTTTTATATAGAACATGGAGATCAGAATTGAACTGTCCAGATTAGGATATATTCAATTGTGGTAGTATTTATTTTAAAAAAAAAAAACCTCTGGCAATGCAAAGCCTTTTCTAAAATATCAGCAGGAGTGCATGTGTATTTGCCATTGCATACAGCAGGAGCAGCCATTTTAGAAATATGAACTCTCCCTTAAAGATCCTCTGTACATGCCCCATGATTTCAAGAATTCAAATACTGTCCACTAGAAGGCTGTTCCATGCATCCACCACTCTTTATGTAAAGAATTAGTTTCCTATCTACTCCTTGGTCTACCCCCTTTTTCCTGCTGCCCATTCCTTCCCCTAAGGGTGATAGGGACACAAGGGTTATATATATATAATTTAGGAGTCACCACTGGGATATTGACAATTCTGATTTTTCTGAGCTGTGAACAGAACAGGCAGTTTGGGAAAAAATGTATGCCACATTGAAAAATTGATATAGAGGTGAAGGGATTAAATCATCTGCTGTCTATTATGATATATCATTTGTGCTTTGCTCACATGTATCATATTTCTGTGATATAGTTGTTCTTCTATGCTGTTTTTACTATGTATATTTCTGACTCTGTTAGGTATCAATTTGCCTGCTTCCATGTTTAGTTCATTGATTGTATGCTTATAATCATCATTTTACTACTGTTATGCTGTTAGCAAAATGAAATTTTATAAGCTATACCTTCTGGATGACTTTGCCTATACCTGGATTACTCCCCTGCCTGCTGCCTGCCTGTTAACATTGCCTGTTCCTGGATTACTCCCTTGCCTGCTGCCTGCCTATTGACTTTGCCTGTACCTGGATCACTCTCTTGCCTGCTGCCTGTCTGGCCGTTACATCCACCACCCCACTTCCTGCTCCGTCTCGTAAGTCCTGGAGGCCGCCTGCACCTATGGACTCAACCTCTAAGGAACGGCGGTCAATGCAGGTGAAACCCGGGGTTGTCCGGCCACCAAGCAGAACCTGGTCCGAGTACCAGGCTCAGCAGTGTTCTACTTGGTACAAGAACTCACAAGTCTGACAGGAGAGAGGATGATGCTGTTAGCTAGGGGAGGAGAAAAAACAGATATTTGTGTGCTGGCTGCCTGGCTCCATTCAACAACTTGCTCACATAATTCAACAAAATTTAACAACAGGCTGTTGTGAGCCGGTGCAAGCCGGCATCAGCACACCACTGCACGAGAAGTTGTACAGACAAAAACAGTAATGGAATTCAAGAATGCATGGGTTAAATACAGAGGATCATTATATAGAAAGGATGGAATCCAAATAAAGCTAAACTTAAATGACCTCATAGCTGGAGTGAGCTTTGATGGCAGCTTCAGAGATTGGGAAGTTAGACCCGTGCTGGGCAGACTTCTACCATCTGGATCCCATAAATGGCATAAAACAGATAGGATCCAATAGCAGGGAAGAAGGACCGTGGTTAGGCAGACTTCAAAACTGGCAGGAAGAAATGGAGATTAAGTATACCAGTGTTATGAAGTGGAACCTGCAGAGTGCCAGATTCAACTCTGGCCACCTTTTTGGGCAGACTGGATGGACTATGCAGATCTTTATCTGCCAGCATTTACTATGTTACTAAAATTCAGTTTCTCCAACTGCAAGTAGGAAACACAATAAGACACACAGGAGGTAATTCTATAAAGAGTCACCTATAAATGTATAAATGTTGCTATTCTAGTAATTTTACTTATGTAAGTGAATACACACTTGCAAAAATGAGCAGCTTTTAATTAAGTGGTATTGCGCAAGTACACACTTGGATGTAATGGCCCATACTTTGTGGGTAGGTATTCACATGAGTGGAGTTCGGGTAGAGCATGAGTGGGACACATACTTAAGTGCATATGTTATAATCTTAAAATCTATATGCAGCCTAGTCTTTCCTCAACCCACTCCCCCTGGTTGATACCTTAAAGGAGGCAGGAGTGATGTCCATTTGCTCCTGCTTTCAGCACCATCTTCAAAACTCTGGTGCCCAGTCCTGTGTGGTGCATCTTGGGAAGCACCTGGCGGGGTCAGTCTGCCATTTACATAATGCAAATGGTATAAACATTTTATAAATAAATAAGGGAATATTTTCTTTATTTGATCATTTTGTCCAACTACCAAATAAAGGGAAAACTTCTATATATATGGAAAACTGACCCCCCCCCCCTTTCACCATGCCCCAACTATATATACATCCCCCTACATTTATACTCTACGTAAGTTATATCTGTCATTATAAAATAGCGCTTTGGCACCCGTTTGGCACTTTCACAGGTAAGTGTACACTTGTGTGTATAAATACCCTTATAGTGACTTGCCAAAGGTCGCAAAGTATCAGTGGCAGAAACAGAAATTGGACTTTGGCTTTTCTGGTTTTCAGTCCAAGGCATCTCCCATTTGTAGCAACAATACAATAATTCTTTTTCTCTGTGAATTCAAACAATCAAGTAATCTAAAGGCCATAAATGAAGTTATCTGCAGTAAGGAGGTTGAATGCAGTGCTAATGGGAATACATAGGCTGTAAGAAAGTATAACAGTCTTATAACAAATTTGCTATTTATTTGCTTTAAAATTAATATACTAGAACCATTATTTTATGCAACTGCTAGTTGCATGATTGTAATGTTTTTATTGTAAGATTATGTAGGGAAATCAGATTCAACTGACAGCATTGATAATTGTTCCAGGACATAATTTCAAAATGAGACCCTCTATATCAAAATATTCTAAATTGTTAATACTGCACCTGCATAAAATGTGGCCCATTTGTGTGCCTGATAAATTGAATTCCTAAGGGTAACCAAGGGAAAGGGAATCCAAATTTAACCCAAACTACGGTAACTTGGCATCCCTTGTTTTTAGTTTGATAATTTGTGTAATTACTAAAATCTATTTTAGTCACTGTAGAAAATAACTGGATGAAAAGAAACTGAAAAGAGGTGTAAATTAGTGACAGAATTTCTGCAAAGCACAGTATGGTACCATGGTTACTACATTATAGTAATTCATTAACAGTGTTAACATAAACCTTTTATTTAACCACAGATTGGAGGTCAATCATGGATTTATACATCATTAACATACACTGAGCTATTATATTTATGGTAGGATTGAACAATTTGAATCATGCCCTTGATTTTAGGACACAGAAATTGCCATTCTTTTTTTATTTTATATTTCTAAACTTACAATTGCAATATCACAAATAATATACTTGCTCAAGCAAAACTACCAGATAAATTTGGTAGAAATAAAGAAAAAGAGAGAATCTGTACAAGATTGCACTCTACATGAATTCAGTGAAGAGAGAGATCCGATCCATAAATCAAAAGAAGTACTATTTTTTATATCATAGTTGTTTGTTTCTTAATATTATAGTTATTATTTAAGGATGGAGCTTTGCAAAAATGTCTACTGAATTTCATGACTAAAGGAAAAGAGTTAATGGCCACAGACTGCTTTTCTGGGTTCTGCAGATGCTTTGTTTCTCCATAAAGGAGGTAATTTTATAAAGTCTTTTTCAGGCATATGTGATCAAGTATGCACATAGATACCAACTGGCTGATAGGTGTAACCAGGGATGTAATGTAGGTAGAATGCAAGCAGAGTTGATTATCAAACACTTATCAGTGGGCATTTACACCTGTTTGAAAGCAGACATACATATTCATTCCTGCATTCAAGATGCAATCTCTCCCATATATGTTAGCATTTTATAGTCGCATAGTCACCTTTTACTGCATGTTGATTTATGGCAGTAGTCAGCAACCTGTGGTATAACAGCCCCATAGGTTGCTGACTACAATGGTAAATGAATAACCCTGTTTACAGTCCCCCCCCCCCCATGCAGTCCCCACTTCCCTGATGAAGCCCCCCCTAAACATAAACACTTCTGCAACTCCCCACATCTCAGCCAAAGTACCAGCACTCACCCCATAAAGCCACTGCCCCCCTAATTCTATGAAAGTTGCCAAAAATTGTGCATGCAATTTAATTAAACAAGCTATTTAGCACCAATAAATGGCTATTTAACAAGCAAACACTAATTAGATTTAATTGGAATTTACCTGTGAACAAAAAAATAGGAGTATGGAAATGAGATGGTCATGGGTAGAAGGGAGGCATTCCTAGCATTTACATGCATTGTTATAGAATAAAAGGGCTATGCACCTAATTTAGGTGTATACATTTGCACCATGTTTCAGTTGATGCAAATGACTGTACGTAAAGTTAGGCTTGATTCCTGGGCGTAAACGCTATACTATAAACCACACCTAACTTTAAGTGCAGCTTATAGATTAGTGTTTTTTTGGTGCCATGTATAGAATTCACCCCTGAGCGTCACGTGAAGATGGTGCTCTGAGCGATGGTTCCAACTTCAGGCTCCACTCCTGATTTCCCATTTATTATGCTAAAATGCTGAAAACCAGTTTGTTGGACTAGCTTTTTTTTTTTTTTGTGGGCCACATAGCCTGACATATCAGGACTCAGCTCTGGATGAGAGACCTAGACCTGTGCAGCTATATTCACGGTATGTCGATTCATACATCGTGGTCGGTACAGCAGAAGCATGAGGCCTTCAAGATAGCATTGGAGGCTGCATCTTTGCCACCAGTTGTTACCCTGCAGGAAGAAACAGTGCAGGAGCTTACTCAGAATTTGTCTGCTACAGTTGAAATCAAGGAGGGCTTCAAAGGACATGTGGCCAGACTGACTCAGGTCGAGGAGTGGGTGTTGCACCAGGAGGATAGTACTAAGGTGCTGGAAGATCTTGGTGGACTGGCTAGAGGATCAAGAAAATAGGAGTCTGAATAACCTACACACCTATCCTCTAAGGCTCTTTGGACATTAGTGGACACCTGGCTTCCTCAAACTTTGGGCATGGGACTCCCAGATGGTGACCTGAAACTTGAGTGAGTTCATCGTGTGAGGCTGTCACATGCAGAGAACCAATGCCCCAGGCCAGTTGAGACTCGAGTGTTGAACTTTGCGGACAAGGAGCACTTGATGGGTCTTTATTGGAAGGCCATGTCTCTAGAATATGAAGACAGTAAGATGCTCCTTTTCAATGATTATTTGAGCCAGGTGGCAGCCAATCGATGAGCTTTGACACCATATTGTACTGATCTCAGGAATCAGGGGTACATTTTGTGGTGCAATTTCCGCTAAAGTGTGGATTACCCATGGTTATTCTGTAATGCTCTGTAATACTCTGGAGGAGCTCAAAGCTTTTATATAGAATCTGTGCTGACTTTTACTTCAGCACCAGTTGGAGTGCTGCCACTTTTGGATATTCAGCTGCCTCTCTCTGCTGTTCCTCAGCAGCAGCTGTATCTGGTGAAGCCCCATGTCTTTTTGTGTTCCTGGATTCAGTAGTCCCCTTGGCCTTTCTGGCCACTCTCATTTTGGCTTTTCAACTGCCCTGAGCTGGGTGGTTTATATGACTCTTGTTCTGTGATTTATGTGGCCTATTTTCACCTATTTAACAGAAAAAAACAAGCATTTTTAGGTTCTTTGGGATTTTGATATCTATATTGCCATTGTATTAGTCTGGGGTGGGGGATGGAGAGGGGTGTTTCTTTGATGGGGCTCTGGCTTTCTTGGCTTGAGGTGATGTAGGGTTTTGGGTTGAGAATTGTGTTAAGGATGGTGTCCAGACAGGAGTTGGGGAGGGGAGGGGAAGAGGTGTGTGTAGTAAGATTACATAGGTGGAGTTTCTATGTGGATGTGCATGCTTCTTTGTTGTTTTTTCTAGGGGGTTGGATTGAGGAGTTCTTTTTTGGAATGCAGTTCTCCTTGATTGGTCTTTGTGGCCCCCTGTGGTCTGGAGAAGACTGTTGAGGTAATAATAGTTCTATTGGGCTTGAGGGTCTGTTGGTTGTATGTGCAATGCAAGTGCTACTGAAGAACTATAAGGAGCACTATGCCCAGCCATCCATGTGACTATATGGACTTATATAACATACATGGTCCTACAAACATGGCACTATCCAGCATTAATAACCTGATTGTAATGTGCAAATTCAGACATTTCCTCTATAAAGACTGTAAGACATTGTGGAGACAACATGCCTAATAGAAGAATAACAGCTATTGTTTACTGTATATAGAAACTGCTGATAAAAAGTGTTATCTGCAGTGATGTAGGTTGTTATCAGAATTGACATCAATGCAGCAATCTGTTATCAGAATTTACATCAATGCAGGACACTTGGATCTACTTGTTTATGTTCTTCAAGGATAGAACATATGTCAGCAATAGAGATAAGGCTCCTGATTTCTCCATAAAAGGCAGCTCTTATCACAACTACAGGGCTGTGTGTCAACATCACATCTGAGAGTTAAGATCTGCATTGAACCAGTTGGACACTGCAGGAATATGCTGACATCTGAAGGACTACATCAGGTTTTATATGTGCCACGTATCTTTGTAACAGTGCTCTGGGGTTAGAATGACTCTATATGTTTTAGAGTATAGCTAGGAATTTACATACCTTTACTCCAAGCTATTTATGTAATAGGATTATCTCTGTCTTTATAGCTTTTTACTTTATGTCATTTGCTGCTACTATAAATAAAATAAGAACCCTGTTTTATTTAAACTTGGGGTATGGAGTTAGTTTCTTCTATTATTTTGGTGTAGTAGGCTTGGATCTAAAGATAAGGGGTGATACATTTACTCCTGACACTGTACTGTTGGGGAGCAGTTGGGGGGAAGAGGGGGTGGTGGTTGGGAGGCGAGGATAGGGGAGGACAGACTTATACGGTCTGTAACAGAGCCGGTGATGGGAGGCGGGACTGGTGGTTGGGAGGCGGGAAATACTGCTGGGCAGACTTATATGGTCTGTGCCCTGAAAAGGACAGGTACAAATTCAAGGTAAGGTATACACATATGAGTTTGTCGTGGGCAGACTGGATGGACCATGCAGGTCTTTTTCTGCCGTCATCTACTATGTTACTATGTTACTATGTTACTATGTATGTTACTATGTTACTATGTTACTGACTAATATTAGTTTTATTTTAAATTATCTACGGTGAAGTCCCTGTATACATGACAGACTTGATAGACTTACTAACTAGAAACACATCAGAAACAGCACAAACATATCTAAATCTGCACTACCCAAGCTGCAAAGGCATCAAATACAAATCAACTTACGTATCCAGCTTTTCCTACATAAGCACACAACTGTGGAACACATTATCAAAAGCCTTGAAAACGATGCACGACCACCTAAACTTCCTGAAATCACTAAAAGCTAACCTATTCAAAACAGCATACCCTGCCGATCCAACCTAAATGCCTGATCTCTGCAACACAACAAAACTAAAGTACATAATGGACATAACTCAACTCTTCCGTTGTACGACTCCCTAATTGTGACTGTGCCACATGAACTTTATCCTACCACAACTTCACTCTGTATTTGTTCTCACCAGAGACGGAAAAATGTGGGATACAAAGGTAACAAATAAATACAATTTGACCCATTTTTGTCATAAATTATACTGTGTCAGGTACTCGAATACATCCCCAAAAGAGTGCTATCTGTTTTGCTCCCACAGGTGGGATGAGGCATAGGCTGGGGCTCTTGTCCTGTCAAATGTTTTACTAATTTCACTGTCTGCTGCCTGTGTATCTTTTAGTTACATGAACAGTTTGCAGCTTATTCTTTGAATGTTGATGGAATCCATTCACCACTTAAACGAACTAGGATCTTGAATTATTTTTTTTAATAATCAGTTTTTTTTATTAATTTTTCATAAGACAGTAAATTTAGTACCAATGACAATAACAATTTAACAAATAGGTCAATGTACACTGACTACATACATATAGAGTATGCAATCATATCAGATGTTATAAATTAATGCCTATATATGAATAGTACCTTTACATTATTTATTAATTAACTGGATGAATATTTAAGCACAGGAGACCAAATTCTATTGAATGCTATAAGGGAACCACATTTCTCAGCTGCTACCTTTTCATATTTAGCAATTAAACATACTGAATTCCACCACATTTCATGAGTTAACTTTGTAAAGTCTTTCCAATATTGACAGATCAATTTTATAGCCACTTGGATCAATATACGTAGTAATTTAAACATATGTGATGGCATTGCGATATTAATACCAAATTCCCCTGCAATTATGATTTTGTAAGTTAAAGAAATCTTTAAGCTTAAAATGTGAGAAATTGTCCAGTAGTGGACAATGATGTATTAAGTGGTCTAAAGTTCCTATATGATTGATACAAGACCAGCATCGATTGGAGGCATCTTTTGATATTTTAGATAGTTTATATGGTGTCCACATAGCTCTATGTAGTATGTAAAATGATGATTGTGTAAGAGCCGATGATTTTGAGGAATTATATAGTGATATCCAAATTTTTTCCCATTGGTCTTCTGATAGTTGAGAATTGAGTTCTTTATTCCAAATGTTTTGTAACGCTGAAGGAGGACAAGAAGAGTGCTCTAGGAAACTTTTGTACCATATGGATGCCGTTTTCTTTCTTCTATCAAATTGATGACATGGAGGGGCATAATTGAACGCGAACACCCATCTCCATGGGCATCTATGTCTGAGAACGGGTGCGTGAAGGGGTGGGACAGACTGTATTTTCGAAAAAAATGGGCGTCCATCTTTCGTTTCGAAAATACGGTTTGTAAGGACCAAAATGCCTTGGATTTAGTCGTTTGTGACCTGGTCGTTTGTTTTTTTTTAGTGATAATGGAAAATAAAAACGCCCAGCTCAGAAACGTCCTAATCCAAGCCATTTGGTCATGGGAGGGGCCAGGATTCGTAGTACACTCGCCCCCCTGACATGCCAGGACACCAACTGGACACCCCAGAGGTCAGTGCAATGGACTTCAGAAAATGCTCCCACATGCATAGCTCCCTTACCACGGGTGCTGAGCCCCCAACCCCCCTCCCCCAAAACCCACTACCCACAAATGTATAACACTACCATAGCTCTTAGGGGTGAATGGAGCACCTACATGTGGGTACAGTGGGTTTTGGAGGCCTCCCATTTACCAGCACAAGTGTTACAGGTAGGGGGGATGGGCCTGGGTCCACCTGCCTGAAGTGCACTGCGCTACCCACTAAAAGTGTTCCAGGGACCTGCATACACGCAGGCCTCTAGGATTTGTTGCTGCTGTATAACCTTGGCACATCAGTTGACACCTGAAGACTAATCTGTTTGAAAAAGTCCTTTATTTGAATAAGCACGTTTACTCACAGTTAACTTCAGATCAGAGGTTTTGCCCCACTGGCAAAGAGTCTTCCTGATACTGAGATTAGCAGTAGGTCAGAGCTGGCAGAATGCTGTACAATGCCCTCTTTCAGCAACATTCAAGGGAAGAACTAAGTTCTGTAACGTGGCTAACACATGAAAGGGATCTAAAACTGTGTTACAAAAATGGCCACTACCTCATGGACTACCGGAAACAAAACAGGGCACACTCTGACCCAGTAAGCAGGGGGAAAAGCACCATGGGAGTAGAGCCTACCAACTACCAACATCGTGAGCATTTAACACAAGCTACTGGAATCACAGAGCCCAATACCCTACATCCACCACAATCATTGCTGTTGTGACTCTGCAGTGTGCATAACAGAAAAGGTGTCACACTCACCCGAGACCCATATCAGAACCAGGGAAAGGCTGTCACAGGATAGAACACATTCTGCTGTCATGGAGGTGGATACGGCATTTAAGGCTGGCATAGAGGCTGGAAAAAAAGTTTTTAAAGTGGGTTTTTTTTGGTGGGACAGGGTTAGTGACCACTGGGGGAGTCAGGGGAGGTCATCCCCGATTCCCTTCAGTGGTCATCTGGTCAGTTGGGGCACTTTTTTGGGACTTGGACCTGAAAAAAAGGGTCCAAATAAAGCGGAATAAATTCTCGTCCAAAATGCCCTTCTTGTTTCGATTATCAGCTAAAGACGCCCATCTCTCCTCGGCCGATAACCACGCCCCAGTCCTGCCTTCACCACACCTCCGACACACACCCATCAACTTTGTTCGTTCCTGCAACGGAGTGCAGTTGAAGACGACCAAAATCGGCTTTCGATTATACCAATTTGGTCGCACATGGGAGAAAGACGCCCATCTCCCGATTTGGGTCAAAATATGGGTGTCTTTCTCTTTCGAAAATAAGCTGGATAATGTTAAATAGCTAGGTGTATCCTCCTTTAGAATACCAATATTAAAGTTAGTAGAAATGCAATGTTTTAGTTGAATCCATTGGTAGTGGCAATGATTGTGTAGGTTATAGGTTACTTGTAGTGTAGAGAAGGGTATCCATTTATGTTTATCCAAAAGTTGATGCAGAAACCAAATTTTTGCTTCTATCCATTTAGGCCATGCAATGCATTTCCCATTGATTTTGAGTTTTGGGTTATTCCAAAGATGAATCATGGTGGTCGATTGTATTGGTATTTTTACACATGAGTCCAGTGACTTAAATGATGCTTGAGATGCAGAGATGATAGGATTAATTTCTGAGTTGTGTGTTGATGACCAAGGTAATAAGTTTGTTGGGATATCTTTAAATATCTTTGCTTCCCATTTTAACCATAGCGGTTCTGAGTGATCTTCTATAGAGGTGATCCATAAAGAGCTTTGTCTGAGTATGAAAGCTTCATGGTAATCCATACAGTTTGGAAAATTAACTCCACCATGTTGTTTAGTGGATTTAAGATATTTTAGTGCAATACGAGGTGGTTTATTAGACCATAACAATTTAGATAGGATTTGTTCCATATTTTTATATGCATTCACTGCCATCCCACAGATTCTTCCAAAAAAATTTATGTCAACATAAATTTCAGGATCTGTCTTGCATGGTGTTAGAACAGATCAAACCTTCACTGAGACGTGGTGATCTAAGTAGAACATTACGGCAGAGAGAACAGAAATGGATTTTCTTTTTCAGGACTGTTGAACCAGAAGGATTGAATGTACGAGTGGAGTGGTCGGCTTTCTTTTGAAGAACACAACTAGGGAATGGCATTACAGTATGATTGAAGGAAGTGATGAAATAGATGCAGGATGTGATGCAACTTGAAGCGAAGGAAGTAGATGGGAGGAGTTTAAAGAACTTTAAATGGCGTCTGCGACAAGGAGCGCCTTATCAAAAAAGAATTTTTGGGAAGAATCTGTGGGATGACAGTGAATGCTACTTTGGAATAAAAATCTTTTGGAAAGTTCCCCTGACGCAGCAACCGTGAAACGGGGGCTCCTGTCAGGTAACCAGTGAGAGGTGTCGTGAGTTGATGGACACTTTGGTGACTACAATAAGCTAAGTGTTTTTGGGGGCGACCTCTCTCTGTTTGTTTTTTTCGAGATAGTTGCATTCAATATTGAAGACATTAATTCTGCCGTGTAAAGAAACATTTGAAGATAGATTGAATCAAGGAAATACAGTACATAGGTAGAAGAGATAGTGGACACACTAAGTAGACAGTAGAATACAAAAAGTATTAATGATAGATACTATTTACACGTGGAGTTTTTTGAAGTCACATGATGGCACGCCGAGCTCTTGCCTTATAGCCCATGGAAGCGGACTGGCGGGGCGGCGACTCTGAGGCTTTTTTCTCCACATTTAGACACATTTGATATATCTGTGTTATCTAGGTACTACTGTCCGGGTGGGAGTGCCACAAGATTTATACACAGGAAGTGTGAGCTTGTGTGGGGAATTTCATTTAGTTTTCAAGCTAGAGTGTATTAATATTCATTAGAGGATATACCAAAGGGTCAGGTTAGTGAGGATGGGATAATTGAACCTGACTGTACTAGATGTCTTGACTGAAAATGGGCATCTTCCTCCCTGCCAGGCTACAATGCCCTCTCTCTGACCTATTGCATTTTAATTTGAGTATGACAGTCTGGCACCCCTACCCCCCTCCTCCCATGATGCCCCCTTTTATTTGTAAGCTGAATGGGGTGTCACAACTCCCCCCCTCCCCCACCCCACCTGGATCCTTCTTCCTTGTGCAGCAATGTCAAAGTTGAACAGGGATCCTTCTTCTTTGTGCTGCAATGTCAAAGTTGAGCAGGGAGTTGTTAATCTTCCTTGGGATTCTCCCCTTTCCCTTGCCACAACAGTTAAAAAATAAAAAGTGTGAATGCTGGAATAGGGGAGGTATGCTGCTGTCTTCTTTTCAGCTTCTTTTAGTGGGCCTTTAAGGAATGGGAAAGAATCAATTGAGGATTTAAAGTGCCTGGTAGGCAGGGAGGATCTTGGGAGAGGAGTTGTTCCTTACCCCTTTGTATTGGTAGTTCAAAGGGGGGGTGAGTGAAGAGAGCGAGTGGTGCATAGGCAATGGAATGGGGTAGGTCCTTGAAGCTATGACCTAATCACATTTTTGGCTTAAACAACATCAGTAACTTGGAAGATGGGCATGGGGGTAATTTATTTGGTTTTCTCAATCAAAAATTTGTTCAACAGACTCAGTGTGGACCGTTTACCCTCCCCCCACCAGTTATCTTTTAAATTCAGCAGGAGGGAGAATTTAATATGCCAGTACTATCAGAAACATAGGACAGTACAACAAAATTGTGTTTTGTTTTGTTTTGCTGGAGATTTATTCTGTTTAGCCTTTCTGCATAGACTGCTTACATATCAGCTAAATTAATATATCTGTTAGAAAGAGTTTTATATAAGGATAGTCACATAATTTACAGACTAAACTGCTGCACAGCTTCCTTAGGAACAGACTGGTTCATTTTAATATCTATAGCTAATTGTAGATTTAATACATACAAGTCCTTTTAACTTCCACCAGCTTTACCAATTTATTTGAACAATGGATATATATTTATGGTCATTTGTGTGACATTTGCCACCTATTCCTATGAATTAATTTCTATGAACCAAAAAACCAAAATTGTCTAACATTTGAATTTGCAATTGAAACTCATTCTTTAACAAATCCTCCATCTCTTTCCTTGTGCATAGCAGAGACAGGGAATGTTTCAGCTGGATAATAAAATGCTGCTGCTTTCTGTACTGCAGTGTTTCTGATTCTAAACTGGCACCAGCTTTTAGATTTCAGACACCCTTCAAAGAGTTACACCATCTGCCTCCCATGAGAGCAACCAGGAGTAGTTCTTCTACTTTCTTTCTCTTTACCACCCACCACCACCCACCTTCTGTACACAGGCCAAGTACTTCAGCAGCTTTCAGGCTGAACAGAAAAATTCAGGCTTGCTCAAAATTGCTTTCCAGTAGACGACTCCGTGAGATTAGGCTGAGCTCCAAGACATATGGAAAAGGGTATTTAATTTGCCTTTCAAAGAAATGTATGATGAAAGGAAAATGACTTATATGTTGCTCACCCACAAGGCTGGCCCTCTCATCTTTTCTATTTAGTTCCAAGATGCAGAAACTGAGTTGTGTTAATCAAGATGTGATGAAATCTAGAACTATTGCTCAGTTAGCGACACTCTCTCAGTGGGTTGACAACCTGATTGGAATCCAACAATAGGTTGTGATAGTGATAATATCTGTTGTAAGTATATAGAGATAAATATTCAGCAGTTTCAGGACAGCCAAAGGTAACTGAGTAACATAACCCTTTTATCTTCACCTCCATACTCTAACTCTTCTAACTGGTTAAATGTACAACTGAATATCCAGCTAAATCTGACCACACAAAATTTGTGTGACTAGATTTAGCACAATTATAAATGAAACAGTCCACTAAGGGGCATACATTAAGACATGTTGATTTACTACCAACTCTACTACTACTTATCATTTCTATAGTGCTACAAGGCATACGCAGCGCTGTACACCATACACAAAAAAGACAGTCCCTGATCAAAGAGCTTACAATCTAGATAAGACAGGCAGACAGACAGAACAATTAAGGGTAAGAGAATAAAGAGGTGCGGATAAAAAGGACAGGGAAGTGAGCAGTGGTTAGGAGTCAAAAGCAGTGGTAAAGAGGTGGGCTTTAAGTTTGGACTTGAAAACAGCCAAAGAGGGGGCTAGACGTAAAGGCTCGGGAAGTTTATTCCAGGCGTGAGGTGCAGCAAGATAAAAGGAACGGAGTCTGGAATTAGCAGTAGTGGAGAAGGGGACAGATAAGAGAGATTTATCAACAGAATGGAGTACCCGAGGGGGGGCGTAGGGAGAGACAAGAGTGGAGAGGTACTGGGGAGCGGCAGAGTGAATGCACTTATAGTCAATAAGAGAAGTTTGAATGAATGTGGAAATGGAGTAGGAGCCAGTGAGTGACTTGAGGAGAGGGCTAATGTGAGCATAGCGACTTTGGCGGAAAATGAGTTCGCGCAGCAGAGTTTTTGGACTGATTGAAGAGGAGAGAGATGGCTAAGAGGGAGCCTGTGAGAAGCAGGTTGCAATAATCAAGATGAGAGGTGATAAGAGTGTGGATAAGGTGGTTCTGGTAGAGTGCTCAGAGAGTGAAGGGACGGATTTTGCTGATGTTATAGATAGATGTGTAGTGTTATAGATGTTATAGAGAAAGAACGACAGGTTTGGCAATCTGCTGAATGTGGAGCAGAGAGGAGACGAGAGGAGTCCAAAGATGACCCCAAGGTTACGAGCAAATGAGACAGGGAGAATGAGAGTGCCATCCACAGAAATAGATAAAGGGCGGAGAGGAGAGTTAGGCTTAGGGGGAAAGATGAGAAGCTTGGTTTTGGTCATGTTAAGTTTCAGATGACGTTGAGACATCCAGGAGCGATATCAGACAGCAGGCTGAAACTTGGTCTGATGCTGGTTGAGATTTCGGGGGTGGAGGAGGAGATTTGGGAGTCATCAGCATAGAGATGATATTGGAAAGCCATGGGATGATATCAGAGAGCCAGGGAAGTGGCCTCCACTTAGCCATCTATCCCCCTTCAATCTGTTCAGAACTCTGCTGCACATCTTATATTCCGCCTGAACTGATATATTTATATCACCCCTCTTCTCAGGTCACTTCACTGGCTTCCGATCAGATACCGCATACAGTTCAAGCTTCTCCTTCTTACCTACAAATGCACTCAGTCTGCAGCCCCTCATTACCTCTCTACTCTCATTTCCCCTTACGTTCCGCCCGTAACCTGCCGCTCACAGACAAATCCCTCCTCTCATACCCTTCCTCCAATACCGCCAACTTCCAGGCTCCGCTCATTCTGCTCGCCTCACCCTATGCTTGGATAAACTTCCTGAGCCCTTACCCAAGCCCCCTCCCTACCATCGTCAAATCCTTGCTCAAAGCCCAACCTCTTCAATGTTGCTTTCGGCACCTAACCTTTAACCTTTCAGGAATCTAGACTGCCCTATTTGACTGACTGTACATTTGTCCGTTAGATTGTAAGCTCCTTTGAGCAGGGACTGTCCTTCTATGTTAAATTGTAACCCTAGTAGCGCTTTAGAAATGTCAAGTAGTAGTAGTAGTAGTAACAGGAGAGGACCGAGAACAGAACCCTGAGGTACACCAATTGGTAGAGGGATAGAAGTAGAAGAGGATCCACCAGAGTGTACACTAAAGGTGCGAAGCGGAGGTAGGAGGAGAACCGGAAAGACAAGCCCTGGAATCCAGTGAAGACAGCGTATCAAGGAGTAGGCTGTGATCAACAGTGTCAAAAGTGGTGTATAGATCAAGAAGGATAGGATAGAATAGAGACCTTGATTTGGCCAGGAACAGGTCTGTTGGAAACTTTTGTAAGTGCTGTTTCGTTGAATGAAGAGGGCAAAAGCCAGATTGGAGTGGGGTCCAGACAGCTTGAGATGAGAGAAAGTCAGACAGTGGCGGTGAACGTGCGTCAAGTAACTTGGAAAAGGAAGGGAAGAGGGGAGATGGGTCTATAGTTGAAGGACAGGTAGGGTCAAGTGAAGGCTTCTTCAGGAGCGGTGTGACCACAGCATGTTTGATGGCATCAGAACGGTCGCAGTGGAAAGAGAGAGATTGAGGATATGACAAGATAAAAGGGGAGAGGTAGGCCAAGATGGTGTTAAGAAGGTGGATAGGAATGGATCAGAGGAACAGGTAGTTCGTTTTGAGGAGGAGAAAAGATGTGAAGTTTCTTCATCATGACTTCAGGAAAGGCGGAAAAGGATGGAGGGGTTAAGGAAATAGAGGAACGGACAAAGGGAGGGAGAGGTGGGGGTGGTTTGGTAGAGAATTCGAGGGTTTATCTTCTGAACCGTGTACTGGAAGAACTCAGCTAGTCTGGGGGAGATAGTGATGGGAGTTGGGGGTGGAGGCACCTTGAGGAGAGAGTTTAGTGTGGCGAAGAGAATCGAGGGTTGAGCTGAGAGAATTAGTCAGCTGATGTAGTAGTCCTGTTTGGCAAGCAAGAGAGCATATTGGAAGGAGGTCAACATGAACTTGAAGTGTGTGAAGTCAGCAAGGGGCATGAGATTTTCAGCCAGAGGCATTCGGGTGAACGATACAGGAACGTAGGTAGCGGATTTTAGGGGTGCAGCCAGGGCTTGGGGTTTGGTACGTCTTATAGGACGGGGCTATTTTAGGCACAAGTGCCATTTTGTGCAATGAGAACAAGTTACTAATCACTGGGATTAATATAAAACAAGAAGTCTTCATAGTAACCCATTGGATAACTCCTCTACCCCTTTGGGAATAATTTATCCAGTTAGAGACAAATTCTATAAGAAGCGCCTAAAAATCAGTGCTGAAAATGTAATGTGTTTAGTATAATTCTATAAGGGGTATGTGGCCTTTATAGATCACACGCTCATAATTGTATCTATGAGGCTATGAGCGGCCTAGTTGTAGGATCCTACAGTTAGGCAAGATTCTATGTATACATGTAAAAATTTAAGAACACCCCAAAAACCTCCCTAGCCATATCCCCACATAGTTATGTGTACTTAGATTTCTACGCAGACCAGTGTAGAATGTATGTACGTAAATACTAATTAGGGCCAATTAGTGCTAATTGGTTGATATCACCAATTATCAGCACTGATTGGCTTGTTATTCAATTAAGCTGTGTGCATTAAATTAGCACACACCCAATTTAACGCTGGTACTCTCAGCATCATATATAGAATTGGGCATTAGTGCTGAAATACTGTGCTAACCAGTTAAATTAAAAATTCCCACCTACGTTATACTCCGACTGAGCCCCTGGTTTATATCTCTGCACATAACAATTTTGTGTACACAAATTTTAGTTCAATATTATGGGAGGTAAGGAGGAAAGGAATTTTTATTGGATAGATTTAGATGGTCAAAAACTGATTTAAATACACAAATATATATTTTTAATATTGATTTCTAATGTTGCTGTGAGTCTGTCAATACCTTCAAGCCAACTAGTATTTAGTGACAACTGAACAAAAAAATAAAAATATTTTCTTATGTGATTATGGCATTGTCTTTACTACACACTTATGCCACCACTTTTATCACTTGCCCCGGAGATGGGTGAACAGATTCCTCAGGTATGTAAAAACCCTTCAGTTAAGGAAAACAGAAAATACCTCTATAAAACAGGAAAAAGACTATCTTGAAAGCTGTGTATAATAATGCCTGTAGCATGGGAAAAAGGTTCTGGATTTAGATGCTGTGAAGGAAGAGGATGACTTGGATTTTAGCAGTCATAGAAACTTTGGGATCCTTTTACTAAGCTGCAGTAAAAATAGGCCTTAATGTGCCCTTATGTGAGTCTTCCCTACACACAAAGGCCATTTTTATCTCATGGCCATAAAAACCCTTGATTTTCAATTTTTCCCATTATGGCCATGTGCTAATGTTATGTATACAACATTGCATGCATCAGGAGTTCATAGTACATGACTCAAATGCACAAGTTGTGTATATCTCACAAAGCTAACATAAGAGCATAAGAATAATAATACCGGGTCATACCAAGGGTCCATTTAGCAAACGTGTCAATCTTTTCTAACAGTGGTCAATCCAGGTCACAAGTATCTTGTAGAAACCCAGACAGTAGCAACATTCCATGCTACCAATCCCAGGGCAAGCAGTGGATTCCTCATATCTCTCAATATCAGACTACAGAATTTTCCTCCAGAAACTTGTCCAAACCTTTTTAAACTCACTGTTTACCACATCTCAGCAATGAGTTCTAGAGATTAACTATTCATTGAGTGAAAAAAATATTTCCTCCGATTTGTTTTAAAAGTATTTCAAGTAACCTTCATTGATTGTCCCCTAGCCTTTGTACTTTTGAAAGAGTACAAAATTATTCACGTCTACTAGGTTCTACAACACTCAGGATTTTATAGAACTCAGTCATATCTCCCCTCAGCCATCTTTTGTCCAAGTGGAATAGCTCTAACCTCTTAACCGTTCTTATATGAGAGAAGTTCCATCCTCTT